>NC_058081.1:619093656-619215884 GCF_014858855.1 Bufo gargarizans | reverse complement strand
TGGCGTTTGTCCCTTTGTATAGCTGCGGTATCTTAGCAGAACCGCACACAAATGCTGCACAATACAAATGCACTATATAGAAATTATATTCTAGGTATATCTCACCCCTGCCTCAATCAGATTTTTTTGGGGGGCAACCGTTATATCACACCAGTTGCAATTAGTTGTTCCAATGATGTTTGTCCCTCTGTATAGCTGCGGTATCTTAGCAGAAGCGCACACAAATTCTGCACAATACAAATGCCCTATATAGAAATTATGTTATAGGTATATAGCACCCCTGCCTCAATTAGATATTTTGGGGGGCAACTGTTATATCACACCAGTTTCAATTAGTTGTTCCAATAGCGTTTGTCTATCTGTATAGCTGCGGTATCTCAGCGGAACCACGCAAAAATGCAGCACAATACAAATGCACTATATATAAATTATATTATAGGTATATCACACCCCTGCCTCAGTCAGATTTTTTGGGGCAACTGGTATAGCACATCAGTTGCAATTAGTTGTTTCAATAGCGTTTGTCCCTCTGTATTACTGCAGTATTGCAGCAGTACCGCACACAACTGCTGCACAATACAAATGCACTATAATATGCTCTCTATGTTAGAAAGTATATTATAAGAATATTACACTCCTCGGTATGTCACACCTATCGATAGCACACCTATACCAGTCCTTAAAAGGACTGATGTGGCCCTATTAGCTAGCATTTGGTGTCTCCATACTCTCTAAAAATCTGTCCCTGCTCCACACAGCAACCTATCCCTAAACTGGCAAAAAACAGAATGTAAATAGGGTAGGGGGTGTGTCCATGTGCTGAAATGTCTCAATTGGCTGTCTCTTCCCAACTGATGGATGTGTCATGGGTAGGGATGAGCGAACCCGAACTGTACAGTTCGGGTTCGTACCGAATTTCGGGGTGTCCTTGACACGGACCCGAACCCGGACCTTTTCGTAAAAGTCCGGGTTCGGGTTCGGTGTTCGTCGCTTTCTTGGCGCTTTTTGAAAGGCTGCAAAGCAGCCAATCAACAAGCGTCATACTACTTGCCCCAAGAGGCCGTCACAGCCATGCCTACTATTGGCATGGCTGTGATTGGCCAGAGCACCATGTGACCCAGCCTCTATTTAAGCTGGAGTCACGTAGCGCTGCACGTCACTCTGCTCTGATCAGCATAGGGAGAGGTTGCAGCCGCGACGTTAGGGTGAGATTAGGCAGTGATTAACTCCTCCAAAAGACTTCATTCAGAGATCGATCTGCAGCTGTGGATGATTGAACTGCTGCTATTGAATTGCTCACTGTTTTTAGGTTGCCCAGAGGGTTTTTCAGTCACTTTTTTCTGGGGTGATCGGCGGCCATTTTGTGTCTTGTGGTGTGCCAGCACAAGCTGCCACCAAGTGCATTTAACCCTCAATGGTGTGGTTGTTTTTTTGGCTAAATCCTACATCAGGGGGAAGCTGTCACACCAACTGCATTTAACCAGCAATAGTCTGGTTATTTTTTGGCCATATACTACATCAGGGGCAAGCTGAGCCTGTCACCAAGTGCATTTAACCCTCAATGGTGTGGTTGTTTTTTGGCTAAATCCTACATCAGGGTGAAGCTGTCACACCAAGTGCATTTAACCAGCAATAGTCTGTTTATTTTTTGGCCATGTACTACATCAGGGGCAAGCTGCGCCTGTCACCAAGTGCATTTAACCCTCAGTAGTGTGGTTGGTCAAGCTGTCACACCAAGTGCATGTAACCAGCAATAGTCTGTTTATTTTTTGGCCATATACTACATCAGGGGCAAGCTGCGCCTGTCACCAAGTGCATTTAACCCTCAGTAGTGTGGTTGGTCAAGCTGTCACACCAAGTGCATTTAACTATCAATAGCGTGGTTATTTTTTGGCCATATCCCAGTCTAATTCTGTCAGTAAACGTATACCTGTCACCCAGCGCCTAAATACTAGGCCTCAAGTTTATATCCAGCTAAATCTGTCGTTACTGGTGTGGCTGGTCAAGTTATTTAGTGTCCGTCAAAGCACAGTTTTTGTTCTGGGTTGAAATACAATTCCCAATTTAGCAATTTCCTAATTTAGTGGTTTCTGCTGTATCAGAGCTATTTTAAATCTATCCCTAAAAGGGTATATCAGATTCAAGGTGCACATAGGGTCATTGTGAATAACTTCACACACACGCTACTGTGCATTTCCAAGTCTAATTCTGTCAGTAAACCTATACCTGTCACCCAGCGCCTAAATACTAGGCCTCAAATTTATATCCAGCTAAATCTGTCGTTACTGTAGTACTGTTGTGGCTGGTCAAGTTATTTAGTGTCCGTCAAAGCACAGTTTTTGTTCTGGGTTGAAATACAATTCCCAATTTAGCAATTTCCTAATTTAGTGGTTTCTGCTGTATCAGAGCTATTTTAAATCTATCCCTAAAAGGGTATATCAGATTCAAGGTGCACATAGGGTCATTCTGAATAACTTCACACACACGCTACTGTGCATTTCCAAGTCTAATTCTGTCAGTAAACCTATACCTGTCACCCAGCGCCTAAATAATAGGCCTCAAATTTATAGTCAGCTAAATCTGTCGTTACTGGTGTGGCTGGTCAAGTTATTTAGTGTCCGTCAAAGCACATTTTTTGTTCTGGGTTGAAATACAATTCCCAATTTAGCAATTTCCTAATTTAGTGGTTTCTGCTGTATCAGGCCTACTTTAATTGTATCTCTAAAAGGGTATATCAGACTCAAGGTGCACATAGGGTCATTCTGAATAACTTCACACACACGCTACTGTGCATTTCCAAGTCTAATTCTGTCAGTAAACCTATACCTGTCACCCAGCGCCTAAAAACTAGGCCTCAAATTTATATCCAGCTAAATCTGTCGTTACTGCTGTACTGTTGTGGCTGGTCAAGTTATTTAGTGTCCGTCAAAGCACAGTTTTTGGTGTTGAAATACAATTCCCAATTTAGCAATTTCCTAATTTAGTGGTTTCTGCTGTATCAGAGCTATTTTAAATCTATCCCTAAAAGGGTATATAAGATTCAAGGTGCACATAGGGTCATTCTGAATAACTTCACACACACGCTACTGTGCATTTCCAAGTCTAATTCTGTCAGTAAACCTATACCTGTCACCCAGCGCCTAAATACTAGGCCTCAAATTTTTATTCAGCTAAATCTGTGGTTACTGCTGTGCCTGTATTAGTGTATTACGGTACCTAAATAGATAGCCAGATAGTGTTAGGTGTCTGTAAAAAAAGGCCTGAATTTGAATTCAATACATTGGGCCAAATAATATTTTTGTTGTTGTGGTGAACGATAACAATGAGGAAAACATCTAGTAAGGGATGCGGACGTGGATATGGTCGTGGTGGTGTTAGTGGACCCTCTGGTGCTGGGAGAGGACGTGGCCGTTCTGCCACATCCACAGGTCCTAGTGTACCAACTACCTCAGGTCCCAGTAGCAGCCAGAATTTACAGCGATATATGGTGGGGCCCAATGCCGTTCTAAGGATGGTAAGGCCTGAGCCGGTACAGGCATTAGTCAATTGATAGGCCGACAGTGGATCCAGCATGTTCACATTATCTCCCACCCAGTCTTCTGCAGAAAGTGCACAGATGGCGCCTGAAAACCAAGCCCATCAGTCTGTCACATCACCCCCATGCATACCAGGGAAACTGTCTGAGCCTCAAGTTATGCAGCAGTCTCTTATGCTGTTTGAAGACTCCGCTGGCAGGGTTTCCCAAGGGCATCCACCTAGCCCTTCCCCAGCGGTGGAAGACATAGAATGCACTGACGCACAACCACTTATGTTTCCTGAAGATGAGGACATGGGAATACCACCTCAGCACGTCTCTGATGATGACGAAACACAGGTGCCAACTGCTGCGTCTTTCTGCAGTGTGCAGACTGAACAGGAGGTCAGGGAGGAAGACTGGGTGGAAGACGATGCAGGGGACGATGAGGTCCTAGACCCCACATGGAATGAAGGTCGTGCCACTGACTTTCACAGTTCGGAGGAAGAGGCAGTGGTGAGACCGAGCCAACAGCGTAGCAAAAGAGGGAGCAGTGGGCAAAAGTAGAACACCCGCCGCTAAGAGACTCCGCCTGCTACTGACCGCTGCCATCTTGGACCGAGCACCCCAAAGGCAGCTTCAAGGAGTTCCCTGGCATGGCACTTCTTCAAACAATGTGCTGACGACAAGACCCGAGTGGTTTGCACGCTGTGCCATCAGAGCTTGAAGCGAGGCATTAACGTTCTGAACCTTAGCACAACCTGCATGACCAGGCACCTGCATGCAAAGCATGAACTGCAGTGGAGTAAACACCTTAAAACCAAGGAAGTCACTCAGGCTCCCCCTGCTACCTCTTCTGCTGCTGCCACCTCGGCCTCTTCTGCTGCTGCCGCCTCGGCCTCTTCTGCTGCTGCCGCCTCGGCCTCTTCCTCCACCTCTGGAGGAACGTTGGCACCTGCCACCCAGCAAACAGGGGATGTACCACCAACACCACAACCTCCATCACCAAGCATCTCAACCATGTCACACGGCAGCGTTCAGCTCTCCATCTCACAAACATTTGAGAGAAAGCGTAAATTCCCACCTAGCCACCCTCGATCCCTGGCCCTGAATGCCAGCATTTCTAAACTACTGGCCTATGAAATGCTGTCATTTAGGCTGGTGGACACAGACAGCTTCAAACAGCTCATGTCGCTTGCTGTCCCACAGTATGTTGTTCCCAGCCGCCACTACTTCTCCAAGAGAGCCGTGCCTTCCCTGCACAACCAAGTATCCGATAAAATCAAGTGTGCACTGCGCAACGCCATCTGTAGCAAGGTCCACCTAACCACAGATACGTGGACCAGTAAGCACGGCCAGGGACGCTATATCTCCCTAACTGCACACTGGGTAAATGTAGTGGCAGCTGGGCCCCAGGCGGAGATGTTTGGCGCACGTCCTTCCGCCGCCAAGGATCGCAGGGCAACATTCTTTGCCTCCTGTTGCCACCTCCTCCTTCTCGGCTTCCTCCTCCTCTTCTTCCACCTGCTCATCCAGTCAGCCACACACCTTCACCACCAACTTCAGCACAGCCCGGGGTAAACGTCAGCAGGCCATTCTGAAACTCATATGTTTGGGGGACAGGCCCCACACCGCACAGGAGTTGTGGCGTGGTATAGAACAACAGACCGACGAGTGGTTGCTGCCGGTGAGACTCAAGCCCGGCCTGGTGGTGTGCGATAATGGGCGAAATCTCGTTGCAGCTCTGGGACTAGCCGGTTTGACGCACATCCCTTGCCTGGCGCATGTGCAGAATTTGGTGGTGCAGAAGTTCATTCACAACTATTCTTGGTCTTTCCACATGCAACATCTCTCAAGTGCAACTCCTTAAGTGCACAGTCTGAATTATACCAGAATGTAATATTATGGATATTCCACTTTGTCATCACTGCTTACTGACCATCACCCAATTCTCTCATCTCTCATCTCCAGGTATGTTTTCGCATTGAAGCTTACTGCTACACCCAGCTTTCCCAGTCTGATATTGTCCACCCCCTCTCATCTCTCCTTCTAAACCCTGGTATGTTTTCGCATTGAAGCTTACTGCTACACCCAGCTTTCCCAGTCTGATATTGTCCACCCCCTCTCATCTCTCCTTCTAAACCCTGGTATTTTTCGCATTGAACTATTAATGTCTCTTTTCCTGCTGGATTTATTGAGTATTTGTTTACACTACTTCACCCCTGTATCTGGTCCTCCCTTGATTAGTCCATATGTAGCCCCCTCCCCTCTGGTCCACACCTGATGATCACTGAGTGGTATAATCTAAGATCCATGAGTCTTCCAGACTTGGGTCTTTCCACATGCAACATTTTCTCAAGTGCAACTCATTAAGTGCACAGTCTGAATTATACCAGAATGTAATTATAGGATATTCCACTTTGTCATCACGTTACTGACCATCAACCATTCTCTCATCTCTCATCTCCAGGTATGTTTTCGCATTGAAGCGTACTGCTACACCCAGCTTTTCCCAGTCTGATATTGTCCACCCCCTCTAATCTCTCCTTCTAAACCCTGGTCATGTTTTCGCATTGAAGCTTATGCTACACACAGCTTTCCCAGTATGATATTGTCCACCCCCTCTCATCTTCCTTCTTAAACCCTGGTATGTTTTGCATTGAACTATTATAATGTCTCTTTTCCTGTGGATTTATTGAGTATTTGTTACACTAATTCACCCGTATCTGGTCCTCCCTTGATTAGTCCATATGTAGCCTCCTCCATCTTGGTCACACTGATGATCACTGGTGGTATAAAATCTAAGATCCATGGTCTTTCCCACATGCAACATCTCTCAAGTGCAACTCCTTAAGTGCACAGTCTGAATTATACCAGAATTGGACCATAAGGGGACCACAGGTAATTAGACATAGTCAATGCAAACAATGTTTAAATTTTTCCTCTTACTCCTCCTACTTTTCCACAACCTCCTGAAATACCCCCACATCCATTCACCCAGCAAGGAACTATTCATCTCTTCTTCTATCTTACCTTCTCATCTGATAGCTTGCACAAACCTGTTTGCAAACATAAAACACTTCCTTCCAAAACACACACAGACACCTCATGCCCTCTCTTATTCTCACCTATTAACACTTTCTCTGCTTCTCCTTACTGCTGGTGATATCTCTCCAAATCCAGGACCCCCTCAGCAAATCCCCACCATCACCTCCATGTACCACTACAAATCTCTTCTACAAATTCCTGCAACCCCTTAAACCTAATTACCATTCCTCTGACCCCTGCCCCTTTGGCTCCTCTTGCAGGAGCATTATGGAACGCGCGCTCTGTCCGTAACAAACTGTCAGTACATTCACGAACTGTTTATCTCTCAAAACCTTTCCTTTCTGGGTCTCACAGAAACATGGCTGACACCCTCAGACACCTCCTCCCCTGCTGCACTCTCTTATAGTGGATTTCAATTCACTCACACCCCCCGCCCCGGCTGCAAACATGGTGGAGGAGTTGGTATTCTCCTATCAGACACCTGCTCCTACAGCCCAACTCCACTGCCACCCTCCATTACGCTCACCTCATTTGAAGTACACTCTGTTCGCATCTACTCTCCCTCCAACCTTCAAGTAGCTGTCATTTACCGCCCTCCAGGCCCAGCAACCATCTTTCTTGACCACTTCAACACCTGGCTACTACACTTTCTTTCTGCCGACATCCCCACTATCATCATGGGTGACTTCAACATCCCTATTGACACCTGCCACTCGGCCGCCTCTAAACTCCTGTCGCTCTCTTCCTCCTTCGGCCTATCACAGTGGTCTCAGCTCCCACCCACAGAGATGGTCACACTCTGGATCTGATCTTTACCCGCTTTTGCTCCCTATCTAACCTTTCTAACTCGCCTCTCCCCCTATCCGACCACAACCTACTCACCTTCTCTTCACTGGTCTCTTCTGTAGCCCCCCCCGGTCCACACACCAGCACACCCCCGCAGGAACCTTAAACATCTCGACCTTCGCTTGCTTTCTGACTCTCTTCTCCCACTCTCTACCATCTGTTGCCTCCAAGACCCAGAAGCTGCTACCACCCTATACAACACCACAATAAGTACAGCTCTGGACACTGTTGCCCCCCTCACACATAACAAAATCCGGAAAATCAACAGACAACCCTGGCACACCAACCTGACCAAGAAACTCAGACAAGCTTCCAGGGCTGCTGAGCGACGATGGAAAAAATCCCCTTCTATAGATCATCTCACTGCATACAAGCAATCCCTTCTCATATTCAAATCCTCACTCGCTGATGCAAAACAGGCCTACTTCTCATCTCTCATATCTTCCCTGTCACACAGCCCTAAACAACTTTTTAGCACTTTTAACTCCCTTCTCCGCCCCCCAGCGCCCCCACCCTCTCCTCTCTTCTCAGCTGAGGACTTTGCCAAATATTTCAAACAAAAGATTGTCCACATCAGAGAAAGCTTTACTACACAGTCCCCACACACCCTCTACACATCTGCTCGGTCCTCTCCCCCTAAAACCCGCTTCTCCACCATTACAGAAGAAAAACTCTCCACTCTACTCTCCAGATCACATCTCACCACCTGTGCACTTGACCCGATCCCATCCCACCTCATCCCTAACCTCACCCAGTGTTTATCCCAGCCCTAACTCATCTCTTCAATCTATCACTAAACTCTGGTGTCTTCCCCTCTGCTTTTAAACATGCTACCATTACACCCATCCTCAAAAAGCCTTCACTTGACCCATCTTCCTTGTCCAGTTATCGCCCCATATCACTTCTTCCATATGCCTCAAAGCTACTTGAACAACATGTCCATTCTGAACTGTCCTCCCACCTCTCCTCTTGCTCCCTCTTTGACCGCCTACAATCCGGCTTCCGAACCCACCACTCGACCGAGACTGCCCTTACCAAAGTCACCAATGACCTACTGACAGCCAAAACCAAGAAACAATACTCTGTCCTCCTTCTCCTTGACCTGTCCTCTGCCTTCGACACTGTTGACCACACCCTTCTGTTGCAAACTCTCTCATCTCTTGGCATCACTGACCTGGCTCTCTCCTGGATCACATCATACCTCACAGACCGGACGTTTAGCGTCTCCCACTCCCGCACCACCTCCTCGTCTCATGCCCTCTCTGTTGGTGTCCCGCAAGGCTCTGTCCTAGGACCCCTGCTCTTCTCAATCTACACTTTTGGCCTGGGACAGCTCATAGAGTCCCATGGCTTTCAGTATCACTCCTATGCTGATGACACACAAATCTACCTTTCTGGTCCAGACATCACCACCTTACTATCAAGAATCCCACAATGTCTATCTTCTATATCATCCTTCTTCGCCTCTCGCTTTCTTAAACTTAACATGGATAAGACAGAATTCATAATCTTTCCCCCATCTTGTTCAACCCCCCCAACAGACCTATCTATCACGATCAATGGCTGCACATTATCCCCAGTCAAAAAAGCCCGCTGCCTTGGAGTGACCTTAGATTCTGCCCTTTCCTTCCGACCGCACATCCAAGCCCTTTCCACCACCTGCCGCCTCCAACTCAAAAACATCTCCCGCATCCGTGCTTTCCTTAACTTTGAATCTGCGAAAATGCTCGTACATGCCCTCATTATCTCCCGCCTAGACTACTGCAACATTCTCCTCTGTGGCCTTCCATCTAGCACCCTCGCACCCCTCCAATCTATCCTCAACTCCGCTGCCCGACTAATCCACCTCTCACCTTATTACTCCTCTGCCTCTCCCCTCTGCCAATCCCTTCACTGGCTCCCCATTGCCCAACGAATCCACTTCAAAGTACTGACAAACACATACAAGGCCGTCCATAACCTGTCCCCTCCCTACATCTCTGAGCTACTTTCCCGATACATCCCCACACGCACTCTCCGATCCTCACAAGACCTCCTTCTCTCCTCTCCTCTTATCGCCTCTTCCCACAATCGACTCCAAGATTTCTCCCGTGCATCCCCCATACTCTGGAACTCGCTACCCCAACATATCAGACTCTCACCTACAGTGGAATCCTACAAAAGAAACCTGAAAACCCACCTCTTCAGACAAGCCTACAACCAATGACCCTGCTGCCTCTATACCGCCATGACCAACTCAACCCACACCTACTGTGTCCTTCTCCCATACCATGTAGACTGTAAGCCCTCACGGGCAGGGCCCTCTCTCCTTCTGTACCAGTTTGTAACTCATCTTGTTTATGATTAGTACAATTGTCTGTTATGTATGTGCACCGCTTATCTATGTACAGCGCTATGGAATGAATGGCGCTTAAATAATAAATAATAATAATAATAATAACTATAGAGCTGCTGCATAAAGTGCAGGCCGTCTGTTCGCGCTTCCGGCGTTCACATCCTGCCGCTGCTCGCCTGTCTGCGCTACAGCGTAACTTCGGCCTTCCCTCTCACCGCCTCATATGCGACGTGCCCACCAGGTGGAACTCCACCTTGCACATGCTGGACAGACTGTGCGAGCAGCAGCAGGCCATAGTAGAGTTTCAGCTGCAGCACGCACGGGTCAGTCGCACTGCGGAACAGCACCACTTCACCACCAATGACTGGGCCTCCATGCGAGACCTGTGTGCCCTGTTGCACTGTTTCGAGTACTCCACCAACATGGCCAGTGGCGATGACGCCGTTATCAGCGTTACAATACCACTTCTATGTCTCCTTGAGAAAACACTTAGGGCGATGATGGAAGAGGAGGTGGCCCAGGAGGGAGGAGAAGGAGGAAGAGGGGTCATTTTAGCACTTTCAGGCCAGTCTCTTCGAAGTGACTCAGAGGGAGGTTTTTTGCAACAGCAGAGGCCAGGTACAAATGTGGCCAGCCAGGGCCCCACTACTGGAGGACGAGGAGGACGAGGATGAGGAGGAGGTGGAGAGGATGAGGATGAAGCACTGGTCACAGCGGGGTGGCACCCAACGCAGCTCGGTCCAATCACTGGTGCGTGGCTGGGGGAAAGGCAGGACGATGACGATACGCCTCCCACAGAGGACAGCTTGTCCTTACCCCTGGGCAGCCTGGCACACATAGAGCCGACCTACATGCTGCAGTGCCTGCGCACGACAGCAGAGTTGCCCACATTTTAACGTGTGCGGACTACTGGTTTGCCACCCTGCTGGTACCACGCTACAAAGACAATGTGCCACCTTACTTCCTGCACTGGAGCGTGATAGGAAGATGCGCGGAGTACAAGCGCACGTGGTAGACGCGTACTGAGAGAATTCCCAAATGTCACAGGGGAACAAGTGGAAGCCCAAGGCCAAGGCAGAGGAGGAGCAAGAGGTCGCAAGGCAGCTGTGTCACGGCCAGCTCCTCTGAGGGCAGGGTTAGCATGGCAGAGATGTGGAAAAGTTTTGTCAACACGCCACAGCTAACTGCACCACCACCTGATACGCAACGTGTTAGCAGGAGGCAACATTTCACTAAACATGGTGGAACAGTACGTGTGCACACCCCTCCACGTACTGACTGATGGTTCGGCCCCATTCAACTACTGGGTCTCTAAATTGTCCACGTGGCCAGAGCTAGCCTTTTATGCCTTGGAGGTGCTGGCCTGCCCGGCAGGCCAGCGTTTTGTCTGAACGTGTATTCAGCACGGCAGGGGGCGTCATTACAGACAAACGCAGCCGCCTGTCTACAGCCAATGTGGACAAGCTGACGTTCATAAAAATGAACCAGGCATGGATCCCACAGGACCTGTCCGTCCCTTGTACAGATTAGACATTAACTACCTCCCCTTAAACCATATATTATTGTACTCAGCACTGTAGGGCACTTCCTCATTCAATCCTATTTTTATTTTCATTTTACCATTATATTGCGAGGCTACCCAAAGTTGAATGAACCTCTCCTCTGTCTGGGTGTAGGGGCCTAAATATATGCCAATGGACTGTTCCAATGTTGGCTGACGTGAAGCCTGATTCTCTGCTATGACATGCAGACTAATTCTCTGCTGACATGAAGACAGATTTTATTCCAAGACACGGAGGCTTCCTATTGCTATAACTTCCTTTACTGACAACCACAGCAGCAAAGAAAAAATGAAGATATTAACATATTGCCATAGCAACTGTCCCTCCCCACACAGTAGACCCTATATAATGTCCATCAGTCTTCATAACTTCCTCTTTCTTTGCATTTGCCAAAAGCTAAGTATACTCTAATCTTGCAGCATCTACTATACGTATTGTAGTTCATTTTTTGTGTTTATTCTTTTATTATTATTCAGGTTATCGCAGGGGTACGCTTATTTATATTGAGGTATATCTATTTAGGTTTGCTTCCCCAGGTTTTGAGCCCAAATTAGTGAATTTGTCCCTCACTGAGGCTGGAAGTGATGCTCAGGGTCTCCTGTTTGGGGATTCATTTATTAAGGACATGGTAAAATTTGTCGGAGCCTTTACGGCCCTTGACAAGGCTCAATCTTCCATGAGGAAGGTATTTCAGGGCCGTTTTTCCTCAAGGGCCGGCAACTTCAGGGGCCGCTATGCCGGCCGCTCCTCCTTCCATGCCCGAGGCTCGGGCAGAGGCTCCTATGGTCAAAGACCCTTTAATCAACGATCCTCATTCCAGGACGCAAGGCCTTCACAGAGTTTCTTCCCATCCCGAGGTGCTCCTAGCCGAAGACCGTTCAGAGGAAGCTCCGGGTTCCGTCGTCCCCTTTGTAAGTGTTCCTCATCTTTCTTTTCCAGTTCGTGTAGGGGGCAGACTCCGACTTTTTTCTCATGCTTGGGAATCAATCACGTCGGACGGCTGGGTGTTAGCCACTATCCAGGGGTTTCCAGATAGAACTGGTTCAGTCCCCTTATCCTCTCCCTGCTCCCCCTCCTATTCCAACGTCCGGGCCTGTGTCGCTGGCCATAGACAAGGAACTCTCAGACCTCAAGGGCGCAATCGAGTTGGTGCCTTACCCTTCGGTAGGTCTGCTCAGCAGTATTTTCTTGGTACGAAAGAAAGGGGGGGCAGATGCGCCCCGTCATAAACCTCAAACCGCTAAACAGGTTTGTTCGTTACAGGCACTTCAAAATGGAGGGTATTCACCTACTCAGGGATCTCCTCCTTCAAGGGGATTGGATGGTGAAGTTAGATCTGAAGGATGCCTATCTCACTCTCCCGGTCTCGAGGACATCCAGGGATCTCCTCCGTTTCCTGTGGAAAGATCAGGTTTGGCGTTTCACTTGCCTTCCCTTCGGTCTGTCTTCGGCCCCCTGGTGCTTCACCAAGGTCATGCACCCACTGGTAGCTTGGCTCCGCAGTCGCGGGATCAGGTTGATCATCTACCTGGATGACCTCCTTCTTATGGCCCAGGACCCCGCTGTTCTCCGCTCGCAGTTACAGGTAACTATGAACCTCCTATCCCATCTAGGTTTCCTCATCAACTACGAGAAGTCGTCCCTGGACCCATCCAGAGTTATGGAATTCCTCGGTTTTTCGGTGGATTCCGTCTCGGAAACTCTCAGCCTCCCTCTGGGAGCTACGCAAGACGCTGACCGCTCAACGGATTACACTTCGTCACCTGGCACAGATCATAGGACTCCTCTCCTCGTCCATCCAAGCAGTGTTTCCGGCTCCTCTCCATTACCGGGCTCTTCAGCGCTTGAAGCACGCGCACCTACAGACCGGGGCTTCGTACGCGGATACGATCTCGCTGGATCCCGAGACTCGGGACGAGTTACGCTGGTGGATTTCGAACCTTCAGGCATGGAATGGGAAGGCGATTTGCGGTCCTCGTCCGGATTTCACCATCGACTCCGATGCCAGCCTTCTCGGGTGGGGGGCCCACTGCGACGGAGTTTCCACTGGAGGTCCCTGGTCTCAGGAGGAAGCCTCAATCCATATCAACGCCCTGGAGCTCCTGGCCGGATCTTTTGCCATCGCAGTTTATGCCAAGCACAGTGCCAGCACCTGCATTCGCATACGCAGTGGACAACGTGTCGGCTGTCCGATATGTCAACTCCATGGGAGGTACCCATTCGAGCATGTTATCTCACTTGTGCCAAGGAGTTCTGGTTCCTCCTGTTTCAATCAACAGGTGACGGTGGTGGCGGAGTATCTCCCTGGTCTGCAGTACATCCAAGCGGACTGGAACTCTCGGTATCTCAGGGATGGCAGCGATTGGAAGTTAGATGGTCGGGTGTTTTCTCACATCTCCTCCCTCTGGGGTACGTTCTGTATGGACCTGTTTGCGTCTCGGCTGAATACTCAGTTACCGCGTTTCTTCAGTTGGCGCCCGGATCCAGATGCAGAGGCTGTGGACGCGTTCCTGCAGGATTGGCACGGACCTCTACTCTACGCATTTCCACCGTTTGCGATGATCCCTCGGGTCCTGACCCAGGTGCGCTGGCAACATGCGGAGTTAGTGTTGATTGTGCCTTTCTGGACCTCTCAGTCATGGTTCCCTCACCTGCTGGACCTTCTCATCCTACCACCGTTGTTCCTGCTGGACCTACCAGAGCTTCTCTTAGACGCTGGAGGCGCACAACACCCGCTATTGCTGGAGGGATCTCTCCGTCTGCTGGCTTGCAGAATATCAGGCGTTTCGGACAGGGCGAGGAACTTTCGGACGCTGCTAGAAGACTCTTGGAACAGTCGTGGGCTCCTGGCACCAGAAGGGCCTATAGAGCGGCCTGTCGATCATGGACTAGTTGGTGCGTCGCACGCAGTTTGGATCCCCGCTCAGCTCCTGTTTCTGACGTTCTAGAGTTTTTGACTTCTTTATTCGAGGAAGGTAAGTCGTACCGAACCATCAACCTTTTTCGATCCGCAATTTCTTCCTTCCATCTGGGCTTTGAGGGTCGGCCTGCCGGGCAACATCCTCTAGTTTGTCGCCTTCTCAAAGGTTCACGTTTGTCGCGGCCCCCTCGGCCGCGTTTTTCTTCCACCTGGGATGTTTCCTTGGTATTGGATCTTTTCACGGCTTGGCCGTCTAACGCTCTGCTTTCTTTTCGCCAGCTCTCTGCCAAGTTGGTTACCCTCTTTTGCCTTGTATCTTGCAAGAGGGTTTCTGATGTGAGGGCATTGGATGTCGATGCCAGGTCTTTTTCCCCGGATGGGGTAACTTTCAATATTTCTTGCCGTACCAAGACCCACATTCGCTCTGTATCTTATCCCAGTTTTCCGTCCATTCCTAACCTTTGTCCGGTTGCTTGTCTCCTAGAGTACGAGGCTCGTACCTCTGGGCATAGGTCGTCTTAAAGTTTTCAATTATTTCTCTCCTATCGGCGTCCTTTTGCTCCGGTTGCTACTCCCACACTGGCTCGTTGGGTCAAGTGGTGTATGTCTTTGGCAGGGGTGGATACCTCGGTATTCACCGCTAATTCCACTAGGAGCGCTGCTTCCACCTCTATGTTGGTGTCGGGAGCTCGTTTGGAGGACATTATGAAGATCGCCGACTGGTCTCGAGTTTCGACTTTTAAAGAATTTTACTTTCGCCCTGCTCCTCATGTTTTTTCTTCCGTGGTTGTGCAGCTTTGAACTTGCAATAGGGAAGCCTCCGTGTCTTGGAATAAAATTGTGGGATTTTACTAGTATATGATGTAAAGTCATGATTTTATGAAAGACATGGAGGCGAGTATTGCCCTCCTTTTGTATTTTCCCTCCCTTGGATTATTGCTCATTGCTTATTTAGGTTGTACTGTGTCATTTTGAATGATCATTGATGTCATTTGATTGATTTACAGGTGCGGATTTTAATATGGATGGAACATTTCCTTTCATGCAATTTTATTCTCTTGCAGGTTGAATAGAATGGTGATGTACATCCAGGTGATCCTATGGGGTGTCTTCTGCCCGTTCCAGTTAGGCAGTTCCGTTTGCAGGAGGACTCTTTTGTTGACCTTTGGTTCCAAGGAAGTATGTGGTTGTGGTCTCTCCGGTGTTCCGAATCTGCGGGTTTGCAGTTTTCCTGAGGTCTCTGTATGCGGGTTCCAGAAGTCGTTCTGATAGAGGTGGCATTCGCCAAGAAAGAGAAAGTTATGAAGACTGATGGACATTATATAGGGTCTACTGTGTGGGGAGGGACAGTTGCTATGGCAATATGTTAATATCTTCATTTTTTCTTTGCTGCGTTGGTTGTCAGTAAAGGAAGTTATAGCAATACTCGCCTCAGTGTATTTCATAAAATCATGACTTTACGTCATATACTAGTAAAATCCCACAATTCTCTGTTACGGGACCTCTCTCCTCTGCCTGGGTGCTGGGCCTAAATATATGCCAATGGACTGTTGCAGTGGTGGCTGACGTGAAGCCTGATTCTCTGCTATGACATGCAGACTGATTCTCTGCTGACATGAAGCCAGATCTCTGTTACAGGGACCTCTCTCCTCTGCCTGGGTGCTGGGCCTAAATATATGACAATGGACTGTTGCAGTGGTGGCTGACGTGAAGCCTGATTCTCTGCTATGACATGCAGACTGATTCTCTGCTGACATGAAAGCCAGATCTCTGTTACGGGACCTCTCTCCTCTGCCTGGGTGCTGGGCCTAAATATATGCCAATGGACTGTTGCAGTGGTGGCTGACGTGAAGCCTGATTCTCTGCTATGACATGCAGACTGATTCTCTGCTGACATGAAAGCCAGATTCTCTGTTACGGGACCTCTCTCCTCTGCCTGGGTGCTAGGGCCTAAATATTGACAATGGACTGTTGCAGTGGTGGCTGACGTGAAGCCTGATTCTCTGCTATGACATGCAGACTGATTCTCTGCTGACATGAAGCCAGATTCTCTGTTACGGGACCTCTCTCCTCTGCCTGGGTGCTGGGCCTAAATATATGCCAATGGACTGTTGCAGTGGTGGGCTGACGTGAAGCCTGATTCTCTGCTATGACATGCAGACTGATTCTCAGCTGACATGAAGCCAGATTCTCTGTTACGGGACCTCTCTCCTCTGCCTGGGTGCTGGGCCTAAATATATGACAATGGACTGTTGCAGTGGTGGCTGACGTGAAGCCTGATTCTCTGCTATGACATGCAGACTGATTCTCTGCTGACATGAAGCCAGATTCTCTGTTACGGGACCTCTCTCCTCTGCCTGGGTGCCTGGGCCTAAATATATGCCAATGGACTGTTGCAGTGGTGGCTGACGTGAAGCCTGATTCTCTGCTATGACATGCAGACTGATTCTCTGCTGACATGAAGCAGATTCTCTGTTACGGGACCTCTCTCCTCTGCCTGGGTGCTGGGCCTAAATATATGACAATGGACTGTTGCAGTGGTGGCTGACGTGAAGCCTGATTCTCTGCTATGACATGCAGACTGATTCTCTGCTGACATGAAGCCAGATTCTGTGTTACGGGACCTCTCTCCTCTGCCTGGGTGCTGGGCCTAAATATATGCCAATGGACTGTTGCAGTGGTGGCTGACGTGAAGCCTGATTCTCTGCTATGACATGCAGACTGATTCTCTGCTGACATGAAGCCAGATTCTCTGTTACGGGACCTCTCTCCTCTGCCTGGGTGCTGGGCCTAAATATATGACAATGGACTGTTCAAGTGGTGGCTGACGTGAAGCCTGATTCTCTGCTATGACATGCAGACTGATTCTCTGCTGACATGAAGCCAGATTCTCTGTTACGGGACCTCTCTCCTCTGCCTGGGTGCTGGGCCTAATATATGCCAATGGACTGTTGCAGTGGTGGCTGACGTGAAGCCTGATTCTCTGCTATGACATGCAGACTGATTCTCTGCTGACATGAAGCCAGATTCTCTGTTACGGGACCTCTCTCCTCTGCCTGGGTGCTGGGCCTAAATATATGACAATGGACTGTTGCAGTGGTGGCTGACGTGAAGCCTGATTCTCTGCTATGACATGCAGACTGATTCTCTGCTGACATGAAGCCAGATTCTCTGTTACGGGACCTCTCTCCTCTGCCTGGGTGCTGGGCCTAAATATATGACAATGGACTGTTGCAGTGGTGGCTGACGTGAAGCCTGATTCTCTGCTATGACATGCAGACTGATTCTCTGCTGACATGAAGCCAGATTCGCTGTTACGGGACCTCTCTCCTCTGCCTGGGTGCTGGCCTAAATATATGACAATGGACTGTTGCAGTGGTGGCTGACGTGAAGCCTGATTCTCTGCTATGACATGCAGACTGATTCTCTGCTGACATGAAGCCAGATTCTCTGTTACGGGACCTCTCTCCTCTGCCTGGGTGCTGGGCCCTAAATATATGACAATGGACTGTTGCAGTGGTGGCTGACGTGAACCCTGATTCTCTGCTATGACATGCAGACTGATTCTCTGCTGACATGAAGCCAGATTCTCTGTTACGGGACCTCTCTCCTCTGCCTGGGTGCTGGGCCTAAATATATGACAATGGACTGTTGCAGTGGTGGCTGACGTGAAGCCTGATTCTCTGCTATGACATGCAGACTAATTCTCTGCTGACATGAAGACAGATTCTCTGTTACGGACCTCTCTCCTCTGCCTGGGTGGCTGGGCCTAAATATATGCCAATGGACTGTTGCAGTGGTGGCTGACGTGAAGCCTGATTCTCTGCTATGACATGCAGACTGATTCTCTGCTGACATGAAGCCAGATTCTCTGTTACGGGACCTCTCTCCTCTGCCTGGGTGCTGGGCCTAAATATATGCCAATGGACTGTTGCAGTGGTGGCTGACGTGAAGCCTGATTCTCTGCTATGACATGCAGACTGATTCTCTGCTGACATGAAGACAGATTCTCTGTTACGGGACCTCTCTCCTCTGCCTGGGTGCTGGGCCTAAATATATGCCAATGGACTGTTGCAGTGGTGGCTGACGTGAAGCCTGATTCTCTGCTATGACATGCAGACTGATTCTCTGCTGACATGAAGACAGATTCTCTGTTACGGGACCTCTCTCCTCTGCCTGGGTGCTGGGCCTAAATATATGACAATGGACTGTTGCAGTGGTGTCTGACGTGAAGCCTGATTCTCTGCTATGACATGCAGACTGATTCTCTGCTGACATGAAGCCAGATTCTCTGTTACGGGACCTCTCTCCTCTGCCTGGGTGCTGGGCCTAAATATATGCCAATGGACTGTTGCAGTGGTGGCTGACGTGAAGCCTGATTCTCTGCTATGACATGCAGACTAATTCTCTGCTGACATGAAGACAGATTCTCTGTTACGGGACCTCTCTCCTCTGCCTGGGTGCTGGGCCTAAATATATGCCAATGGACTGTTGCAGTGGTGGCTGACGTGAAGCCTGATTCTCTGCTATGACATGCAGACTGATTCTCTGCTGACATGAAGACAGATTCTCTGTTACGGGACCTCTCTCCTCTGCCTGGGTGCCTGGGCCTAAATATATGCCAATGGACTGTTGCAATGGTGGCTGAACGTGAAGCCTGATTCTCTGCTATGACATGCAGACTGATTCTCTGCTGACATGAAGCCAGATTCTCTGTTACGGGACCTCTCTCCTCTGCCTGGGTGCCTGGGCCTAAATATATGCCAATGGCCTGTTCCAATGTTGGGTGACGTGAAGCCTGATTCTCTGCTATGACATGCAGACTGATTCTCTGCTGACATGAAGCCAGATTCTCTGTTACAGGACCCTTTCTCCTCTGCCTGAGTGCTGGGCCTAAATATTTGACAATGGACTGTTGCAGTGGTGGCTGACGTGAAGCCTGATTCTCTGCTATGACATGCAGACTCATTCTCTGCTGACATGAAGCCAGATTCTCTGTTACGGGACCTCTCTCCTCTGCCTGGGTGCTGGACCTAAATATATGCCAATGGACTGTTGCAGTGGTGGCTGACGTGAAGCCTGATTCTCTGCTATGACATGCAGACTAATTCTCTGCTGACATGAAACAGATTCTCTGTTACGGGACCTCTCTCCTCTGCCTGGGTGCTGGGCCTAAATATATGCCAATGGACTGTTGCAGTGGTGGCTGACATGAAGCCTAATTCTCTGCTATGACATGCAGACTGATTCTCTGCTGACATGAAGACAGATTCTTTGTTACGGGACCTCTCTCCTCTGTCTGGGTGCCTAGGCCTAAATATATGCCAATGGACTGTTGCAGTGGTGGCTGACGTGAAGCCTGATTCTCTGCTATGACATGCAGACTGATTCTCTGCTGACATGAAGACAGATTATCTGTTACGGGACCTCTCTCCTCTGCCTGGGTGCTGGGCCTAAATATATGCCAATGGACTGTTGCAGTGGTGGCTGACGTGAAGCCTGATTCTCTGCTATGACATGCAGACTGATTCTCTGCTGACATGAAGACAGATTCTCTGTTACGGGACCTCTCTCCTCTGCCTGGGTGCCTGGGCCTAAATATATGCCAATGGGTGTTCCAATGTTGGGTGACGTAAAGCCTGATTCTCTACTATGACATGCAGACTTATTCTCTGCTGACATGAAGCCAGATTCTCTGTTACGGGACCTCTCTCCTCTGCCTGGGTGCTGGGCCTAAATATATGCCAATGGACTGTTGCAGTGGTGGCTGACGTGAAGCCTGATTCTCTGCTATGACATGCAGACTAATTCTCTGCTGACTTGAAGACAGATTATCTGTTACGGGACCTCTCTCCTCTGCCTGGGTGCCTGGGCCTAAATATATGCCAATGGACTGTTCCAATGTTGGGTAACGTGAAGCCTGATTCTCTGCTATGACTTGCAGACTGATTCTCTGCTGACATGAAGCCAGATTCTCTGTTACGGGACCTCTCTCCTCTGCCTGGGTGCTGGGCCTAAATATATGACAATGGACTGTTGCAGTGGTGGCTGACGTGAAGCCTGATTCTCTGCTATGACATGCAGACTGATTCTCTGCGACATGAAGCCAGATTCTCTGTTACGGGACCTCTCTCCTCTGCCTGGGTGCCGGGGCCTAAATATCTGAGAATGGACTGTTCCAGTGGTGGTTGACGTGAAGCCAGATTCTCTGCTATGGGACCTCTCTCCAATTGATATTGGTTAATTTTTATTTATTTTATTTTTATTTTAATTCATTTCCCTATCCACATTTGTTTGCAGGGGATTTACCTATTTGTTGCTGCCTTTTACAGCCTTCTAGCCCTTTCCTGGGCTGTTTTACAACCTTTTTAGTGCCAAAAAGTTTGGGTCCCCATTGAGTTCAATGGGGTTCGGGTTCGGGACAAAGTTCGGATCGGGTTCGGATCCCGAACCTGAACATTTCCGGGAAGTTCGTCCGAACTTCTCGAACCCGAACATCCAGGTGTCCGCTCAACTCTAATTAAAAGTCAATAACCCAGCCGCAATACCGTAAAGGACACCTTCCTAATAAATACAGTGTTACCTCATCCTACCTTGTAAATTTGGCTAGTTTAACACATCTGGAACACTGGTTTTAAAATGTTAGATAACGCCAAAAAGAGTCAAATACACTTTGTGGTTTTTCATAATCCCATGCAGATCCCTCCATACAGTATATGAATTTCTGGATCTTTAACTTTGTTGTGATTTATGATTTCATTGTCAAAATGTGTAATATTCTGTGATTACAGGTGTTCCTGTTCCTACTATAACGAAGAGGGGTCCGAGAAGACAGAAAAAAAATCAGCTAAATGTGTGATGGAGGTCTCAACAACAGATGAGGAGGATTCACAAGAGCAGGCAGGACCCTCAGAGGATGTAGCGGCCCCTCCACCACCTGATGACAATATGATGGCTACTATGAAAGCTCATGAGCCAGGACCCTCCCATGAGCTTCAGGATGAGGTGACTGACACACCTGATGTGGGAGAAGAGGTGGAGGTGGAAGACGCTGGACCCTCCCAGCCTCCACAAGAAACCCCCACCACTCCAGAGGATGTTGTAACCAACCCCCGCCAAGAGGGTAAATATGTGCACATAGAAATATAATTCCATATCGATACCATGTAATCTGAATTGCAAGTAATATAATTTTATTTTCTAATCCTAACAGTACTGCTGTTTTTGAAAAAAAAATGGAACAAAATCAGCGGGAACAGAATGCCGGCATGCGCCAAATGCAGAGGCTGATGGCCAAGTTTAAGAAACATCACCTTAAACAAAAGAGGAATATGTTAATGCTTTATAATAAAGTTAAAAAGTTGCCATAGAGGCATGTTTGATATTTTGTTAATAAATATTTATTTTGTTCTGTTCTATTGTCTGACTGCATTCTTTCATATTGTTCTGTGTTAGCATAATTTCTGTCTGTCCTGATCATATTGAGTTTAGTGTAGACCGTACCCTCCACTGTTACCTTAACCTGCTGCTGCTGTCTGTCCTGATCTGTATGACTTTGCACTAGGACTCAAGGGGCCTTCCTGCAACCTGATAAATTTAAATCTATATATAAAAAAGGATGTATATGTATGTATGTTCCGCAAAAACTCAAAAACATCAAATTCAATAAAATTTGGTATAAACATCCCTTGCTACCTGGAAAGAAATAATGCTGGGGTCTCAGCTCTCTAGGACGTACTGTTCCCGAGATATTTCCAAAATATCACCTGCATTAGCAAATGAAAGCCTGCCTCCAGCCTTTAACTTAAATCCTAACTGCCAACTGACGTGCGCTATGGAGTTCACAGTTAAAGGGCCGGTCACCGTGAAATTTACTGATAAAGGGGCGACCATTGCTAAAGTCACTGTTATTTAATATATATTTCCAATAAATAAATACCCGAGCAATGTGGATTGCACAGCTAGTTTATGTATTAAATAACAATATCAAGCATACGAAAGCAAATGATTAAACATAATAAAATATTTATTTATAAAATAGAAAGTAGGTAAAATATAAAATACAAAAAAATGAAGGCAAACTTTGTAGTTCTTGCTGTATCTCCAGGATCTCTTCATCATGCATCTTCCTCTGCTCCTCGAGCTTCTTGTAAGCATCATCCAGCTGACGCTGATGCCTGTGTAACCGAGCCTGAAGTAGGCCTATTTCTTTTTTTCTCTGCTTTTATAGCCAGCATTGCTTTGGCTTCTGTCTTCCGCTGCTCAAGGAGCCGCCTTTTAATTTTTCTAATAACTGTTAGGATAAAAAAAAAATTACAATTACTTCCAATTATGATGAAGGCAGTTAGTGGTTTGTGTGGAGTTTTTGTTACAGTACTGTCCATTTACAGAACAATTTTTTTTTTATTACAGTTTTTAAAATTATATAGTTGTTTATTTATTATTTCAATATAGTATAATGTTATTTAGTGGGTTAATTAATGCAAGTTCATTACAGTATAATAGTATTTAGTTGGTTTCTTTGAGATGAAAGAACAATCTACACTTTTGTGTTGCTAAGCATTTCTGTTGGCCATGGCCAATATGAATAACACATTAAAGTTCTCATCTTAAAATATAACTTCTAATACAAAAGAGCTATAACTTTTTTTAATGCAAATTGAGGACTAAAATTTTAAAGGGATTTTGGACACACTACAAAATCTAAATAGTCTTACTGTATATAGACATAGTCGTGGCACCAGGTCTCTGAGATGCCATAAATTTAAAGACAATAATACGTACTCAGCCCCTTATCTGTAAGATAATAATGGACTTATTATGATGGTCTTTGATGGGTTTGTATCTTATATTTCAAATGCCCGATCATTCCGCCATGTCTCCCTTTTTATTGTATATACGACAGATGAAGGGACTGGTGAGTTCTTGGAAGCTTGCTATGTGACATATTAGGTATTATTTTATGGCCATTAAAATGTATCATCAAGCCACCACAACTCTTATTTTGTATTTATTAAAGACAGCACAGAATTACTTGGTTATAGTTATGTAATGTTTAATGTGAATTAGTTGGATACTTTATGGTTTTAATGTAGATGACAGATTTATTTTATTTTAAAAAATATATATATATTTTTCTCTACTTTTCTTTTTTTTTAAATAATTTTAGGCCCTTTTTGTTATAAACATCGTATGGATAATTATATAGCTGTGTGCACATATTTACCCTCCTGATGGGGGGTGTAGACCTCCTTGTCCCCCTCTTCTGGAGGTGGGGGAGAGGAATCCCCTGGCTGTGATGGTCCTCCTCGATCAATGGAGGGTCCAGGCTGCTCCTCCAACTCTTCCTCCTCACCCGTTTGTTGTACAGGAGGAACGGGAACACCTGTAATCACAGAATGTTAAGAATTTAGATAATCAACTCCTAAATCATAACAAAGGTAAATAAAATAAAAAATATCCTATATGGAGGGATCAGCATGGGATTCTGATTATCCACACGGTGGATTTGCCTCATTATGTGTTTATATTACATGACAAAACAAGTGTTACAGATAGCTATAACAGGACTAACTTAAAAAGTAGTATGACGTAAAAGAGGTTATTTGATGGTATTATGTTGGGTATATTATATTTTTGGGCTGTCATCGTTATACTGTCTGCACAGCCGCATTTTAAATATCTGCTGTCCGTCTTCACTCACAGTTGATTTAGTTGTCATGGTCACTTTATTAATAGAAGGAGGGGTAAAGTCGCTTGCAGATACGTGGCGAGATGACTAGATTTCTATTTGCTATTTAGGCACTGTTTAGCGCTGTTCTATTCAGCAGTTAAAGGGAGTCTGTCATGTAAAAACCTCTTTTTAGTCCACTAACATCCTGATCTCCCTTACCTTACCCCTATTACAATATTACCTTTCAGATAGCATTTAATTTGTGGTTTATGAGGTTAATTACTGTGTGGGTGTGTGTGTGTGTGTATATATATATTTGTAGAAAGGCACAAGGGACTATAATAGATGGAAGATATGTGTCACCGCGGACCCTGGCCTGCTTGAAGTAGGAGCCACTAGTGCACGGCCATGGTTAATCTGAATAACACATGAAAGTTCTCATATTAAAATTTAACTTTTAATACAAAAGAGCTATAAGATTTTTTGAATGCAAATTGAGGACAAAAATTTGTTAAAAGTGAATTTAAAAACACTACTTGACACTTCGAAGACTGGATTACATTTTTAAGAGGGATTTTGAACACACTACAAGATCAAAATAGTCTTCTATAGACATAGTTGTGGCACCAGGTCTCTGAGATGCCATCAATTTAAAGACAATAATACATACTCAGCCCCTTATCTGCAAGATAATAACAGACTTATTATGATGGTCTTTGATATGTTTGTATCTTATATTTCAAATGTCCATTTATTCCTCATTGTCTCCCTTCTTATTGTATATAAGACAGATGAAAGGACTGTTGAGTTCTTGGAAGCTCGCTATATGACATAGTAATTATTATTTTTGGGCCATTAAAAGGTATCAAGCCAGCACAACTCTTATTTGGTATTTCTTAATGAGAGTACAGAATTACTTTGTTATAGTTATGTAATGTTTAATTTGAATTAGTTGGGTACTTTATGGTTTTAATGTAAATTACAGAGTTCTTTTAATTTGAATTTTTTATTTTTTTATCTACTTTTCGCAAATTTAAAACATTTTATGCCCTTTTTCTTATAAACATTGTATGGATATTTAATTATATAGCTGTGTGCACATATTTACCCTCCTGGTTGGGGGTGTAGACCTCCATGTCTCCCTCTTCTGGAGGTGGGGGGGAGGAATCCCCTGGCTGCGATGGTCCAGGCTGCTCCTCCTCTGCCTGCTCAGCCGACTCTTCCTCCACACCCGTTGCTGCGACCACCTTCTTTTTTGAAATTCTTCATCGAAGTGAAGGAACAGGAACACCTGTAATCACAGAATGTTAAGAATTTAGACAAACAACTCATAAATCATAACAAAGGTAAATATATAAAAAAAAATCCTATATGGAGGGATCTGCTTGGGATTCTGATTATCCACACGGTGGATTTGCCTCATTTTGGTGTTATATAACATGCCAAAACCATTTTTACAGATGGGTAAAACTGGCCTAACTTAAAAGGTAGGATGACGTAACAGGGGTTATTTGATGGTATTATGTTGGGTATAATAATTTTTTGGGCTGTCATCGTTATACTGTCTGCCCAGCCACATTTTTGATACAATTGTACCTTTCATATAGCATTTAATTTGAGGTTCATGAGGTTAATTTACTGGGTGAGGTGTTAGTGTGTGCATATATATATATATATATATATATATATATATATAGGAGAAAGGCCCAAGGGACTATAATAGATGGAAGATATGTGTCACCGAGGATCCTGGCCTCGGTGCAGTAGGAGCCACTAGTGCATATGTCCGCAGCAGTTGCTGACGGACACTTTGGTAGTTAGCATAGCTGTGAAAAGCTAATACGGGATGGCTCTTATTGGGAGTAGTCATAGAGTTGGGCGGGTGACTACTCAACACAATCCAGGCCAGGTTTGGAATGGCTTACAAAAGTCAGCCAGCAGGGTCAGGTGGGGATGATTACATAGCTGGGTGTTTGTGTTTGGAACTGAGTGAAAGACCAAAGGGTCTCTGCTTGGATACAGAGGACAATGCAAGATACCCTGTGGGATTTATGGTACTGTGCCTTACTTGTGTAATAGTTTTTTTCTTTAAGTGTCGGCTGGAGTAAGCCGATTAATGCTGCCTGTTGATTGTTTGTGTGCCAACAATAAAGTACACTTGTTATTTTAAGATTTCCCTGGAAAAATGCTTCTGTGTATTTATCAGAAGGCTAGCATTTTTGAATCTCTACAATAGATATATATATACTAGTCAATGACCCGGCGTTGCTCGGGTATTTATTCATAGCAATTTTATATTAAATAACAGTGACTTTCACAGTGACCGGCCTTTTAATGTTGAGTTTCATAGTGACCGGCCCTTTAAAAGTGAGTTTCACGGTGACCATCCCTTTAACAGTGACTGACGGTGACCGTCCCTTTAACAGTGATTTTCACGGTGACCGTCCCTTTAACATTGATTTTCACGGTGAACGGCCCTTTAAAAGTGAGTTTCACGGTGACCGCCCCTTTAACAGTGACTGATGGTGAATGGCCCTTTAACAGTGATTTTCACGGTGACCGTCCCTTTAACATTGATTTTCACGGTAAACAGCCCTTTAAAAGTGAGTTTCATGGTGACCGTCCCTTTAACTGTGAACTCCACAGCGCCCGTCAGTTTCCAGTTATGATTTAAGTGAAAGGCTGGCAGGCTTGTATTGGCTAATGCAGTTCATTTATTTTTTTATATAACTCAGGAACGGTACGTCCTGGAGAGCTGAGATCCCCGCAAGATTTCATTCCAGGTAGCAAGAGATGTGTATAGCAAGAATCATTGAAATCGATTGTTGCGTTTTTGAGGAACATACATAAATACATACATACATACGTATATATATACAGTCATGTGAAAAAATTAGGACACCCTTTGAAAGCATGTGGTTTTTTGTAACATTTTTAATAAAAGGTTATTTCATCTCCGTTTCAACAATACAGAGAGATTAAAGTAATCCAACTAAACAAAGAAAACTGAAGAAAAGTCTTTTCAAGATCTTCTGTAAATGTCATTCTACAAAAATGCCTATTCTAACTGAGGAAAAAGATAGGACACCCTCACATGTATTCCCTCTTAAATTGGCTCAGATCTCACACAGGTATATCACACCAGGTGCACATAATTAGTAGATCGTTACTCTGCATGTTGAATGAGGCTTGCCCTATTTAAACCTCAGACATTTAGTTTGGTGTGCTCCTGACTGTTGAAGTGAGAGTGAGCACCATGGTGAGAGCAAAAGAGCTGTCAGAGGACTTCAGAAAAAAGATTGTAGCAGCCTATGAGTCTGGGAAGGGATTTAAAAAGATCTCAAAAGATTTTGAAATCAGCCATTCCACTGTCCGGAAGATAGTCTACAAGTGGAGGGCTTTCAAAACAACTGCCAACATGCCCAGGACTGGTCGCCCCAGCAAGTTCACCCCAAGAGCAGACCGCAAGATGCTAAAAGAGGTCTCCAAAAACCCTAAAGTGTCATCTCGAGAACTACAGCAGGCTCTGGCTACTGTTGATGTAGAAGTACATGCCTCTACAATCAGAAAGAGACTGTACAAGTTTAACTTGCATGGGAGGTGTGCAAGGAGGAAACCTTTGCTTTCCAAGAGAAACATCGAGGCCAGACTGACATTTGCCAGAGATAAAGTTGACAAAGACCAGGACTTCTGGAATAATGTTCTTTGGACAGATGAGTCCAAAATTGAATTATTTGGACACAACAGCAGAGGACATGTTTGGCGTAAACCAAACACAGCATTCCAAGAAAAGAACCTCATACCAACTGTGAAGCATGGAGGTGGAAGTGTCATGGTTTGGGGCTGCTTTGCTGCAGCAGGACCTGGTCAGCTCACCATCATAGAATCCACGATGAATTCTACTGTGTATCAGAAGGTGCTTGAAGAACATGTGAGACCATCAGTTAGAAAATTAAAGCTGAAGCGGAACTGGACCATGCAACATGACAATGACCCAAAACATACTAGTAAATCAACCAAAGATTGGCTGAAAAAGAAGAAATGGAGAGTCCTGGAATGGCCAAGTCAAAGTCCAGATTTGAATCCCATTGAGATGCTGTGGGGTGACTTGAAAAGGGCTGTACGTGCAAGAAACCCCTCAAACATCTCACAGCTGAAAAAGTTCTGCATTGAGGAGTGGGGTAAAATTTCCTCAGACCGATGTCGAAGACTGGTAGATGGCTACAAGAACCGTCTCACTGCAGTTATTTCAGCCAAAGGAGGTAACACTCGCTGTTAGGGGCAAGGGTGTCCTATCTTTTTTCTCAGTTAGAATAGGCATTTTTGTAGAATGACATTTACAGAAGATCTTGAAAAGACTTTTCTTCAGTTTTCTTTGTTTAGTTGGATTACTTTAATCTCTCTGTATTGTTGAAACGGAGATGAAATAACCTTTTATTAAAAATGTTACAAAAAACCACATGCTTTCAAAGGGTGTCCTAATTTTTTCACATGACTGTATATATGTATATATATATATATATATATATATATATATATATATTCTTGAATCCCATGCAAATTGCAGGGGGGATGTATGTAATGGTCGGGGATTTTGACCTAAATACTTAATCATGTTTGCAGTTTATGTAGATATAAACAAAAAGACCTATATATATTTATGTGTGTGAAACGTATGAAATCATCCGGTGACATCATACATCAGTACCGCGCTGGTATAACAATATATATACAATCTCAGCGAGGTAGAGATGTATGATGTAACCGGAAGATTTTGTACACGTCACACCGGGTATTAAGAAACCATTTGAAAAGGGATGAAACACGGATGTAGCAGAGGTAACACATGCTTTATGAGACGTGTTATGTAAACTTAATGCAATTAAATGCGTTACGCTATTTTTTAAAATGGCTTTTGTTTCAAGATTACGGGATGAATTAATAAATTTTAGAGGTTGTGTGTTAACCATACTACATCTGTACAGATTAGCAGCATTACTGAATGTATACATTACTGAGTGTTGTAGAGAGATACAAAATTCATGTAAGCATTGTACCTGGGCGTAATCGCTCACTATACTCTTTCACGAGTTCAGGGTGAAGCCGCTTCAGGTCGCAAAATTTCTTCTGGATTGCTTCCTTATCATACTTTTTCCCATGTTTGAGATAAAGCTCAGTTTGGACAGATGTTATTATCACCTCTTTTTCTTTGTGTTTCTGGGTGAGATGATAGCCCTGCTCCAGAAAGTGCTGAAGGATAAAGATGAAAGTATATAATCCCCATTGTTTTATTATACAAATATAAAAAAAATATCCTCAACAAATACACAAAAATGAAGTTACGCCTTTGAAGGGGAAATATTAGATTTAATGTTACGGTTGTAAGATCGGATTGTATTGCGATTGTATGTGTGTGGGGTCTGAGCAATCAGATATTGGCCAGCTGAGCTGCGATGTACCTGTCTAGTAAGTGACGGTACGGTATGGGGTGTAAAGTTGTTTTGCATCCCCGTGGTGCACCCTGAGTAACGCTAAATAAACAAGCAAATACTTTTGGTCCAACAAAACAACCTCATGGACATAAAATTCAATCTATATATATATATTGTGTGTATGGTATATAGTGTGTGGTATATATTTTATGGCAGGAAAACGGACGTGCTATGTGCATGTGTTGTCCATGCATACATGCTACTGACATGGTGCTGCGAAGTAACAAGAATACTTAGTGCATCAATCTGTAATATCTACTAGGGTCCATTCACACGTCCGTAAAAGGGTCCGCACCCGTTCCGCAATTTTGCGGAATGGGTGTGGATCCATTCATTCTCTTAGGGCCCGGACGTGAAGCGGAGAGCACACTATGTGCTCTCTGCTTCCACATTTGCGGAGAGCAGCCCCAAACTTCTGGGTTTCGGCCACGAACTTCCAGTCCGCAGCTCCACAAAATATAGAACATGTCCTATTCTTGTCTGCAGCTGCGGACAAGAATAGGCATTTCTATAGCAGGTGCTGGCCGGGTGTGTTACGGATCCGCAATTTGCCGGTACGCAACACACTACGGACGTGTGAATGGACCTTTATGGGGGGGGGAAATAAAATAAAAAAATAATCAATGTAGTTCTTATTGGCATATACGAATATTTTGCAGTTGATCTACAAATGAATAATTTATGCATTGTTCTAGTGTTGCAAAATATTGTTCTGGCATGCATGCAATATATAATAAAATACAGTACTGTTATACAATATTACTTACAGTTAGAATAATTTTTTCTTCATCCTCAGTGAATGTTTTTCGAACCATTTTTTCGATAAGAATTTATTTTTGGAAGAAAGACAAATTATAATACACTCTAGTGTGAACCAAAGTGAAACCAGGTCATGTGACGCGATTACGTCATAATATCGCGTTGTTTCATAGTTTCGGGTAAAAATAATCGGGAATTCGAATATAAATAGATTGACTATACACCAGTGAACCTACTTCTTTTAATATAGCAAATAATCGAGAGAAAAAAATCGTAATTTAGATTTTTTTTTTTCAACTAGTACATATATTCGGCATACTGCTCCTCGACAAGCGTCCTCGTCACCATAGGAACAACTGTGGGTTAGAATAGACCATCGGATCTGAGTGCAGGAAAAACTCAGATCCGATGGTATATTGTATAACCCACAGCCGTTCCCATGGTGACGGGACGATTGTCGGGGAGCAGTATGCCGATTAAGTGAGATAACAGTACACATCGAAAAAAATTATTCAAAATAACGAATATATTCTTACTATTGCTCTAACTTCGTCTTTTAGAATATTACGAATATTCTAAAAGACGAAGTTAGAGCAATATTGAGAATATTCGTAAAATGCACATATAGATTGTAATTTAGCTAATATAGTGTACAGGTTGGAGATTGCCTTTTGTGAAAAGAAATTTCGGCCGGGTACCTTCCACTGCGGTGTCCCTATAGCTACAAATTTTTTGAAGGCCTCAGACTCCACCAGCTTGTATGGTAAAAGCTGGCGGGCTAAGAGTTCCGACAAGCCAGCTGTCAGACGCCGGGCAAGGGGGTGACTCGTGTGACATTGGCTTCTTACGCTCAAACATTTCCTTGACAGACACCTGACTGTGGGCAGATGAGCAGGAACTACTCAAGGTGAGAGGACGTGTGGCGGATAGTTGAGAGGGTGCAAGGAGGACAGCAGTGGTTGACGTGGCTGAAGATGCTGGACCAGGAGTAGGATGGTGGCTTTGAGTCTGTGTGCTGCTTGTACTCGTCATTATGTGTTGATCCCATAGGCGTTTGTGATGTGAGATCATGTGCCTTCGCAAAGCAGTTGTACCTAGGTGGGTGTTGGACTTCCCACGACTCAGTTTCTTTTGGCACAGGTTTCAAATGGCATCGCTGTTATCAGAGGCAGACACACAAAAAATGCCACACTGCTGAGCTTTGCAAAGACAGTATTCTGGTGGTGGCAACAGCATGCGTTGATTGGCGTGCTGTCCAGCTGACCCCGGGTGCCTATACATGCTGTCTGACTCAGGGCCGGCCTTAGGTGTTCAGGCGCCCTGTGCGAGCTAACCTTGTGGCCCCCCCCCTCAAAAAAATAAATAAAAAATATTGTGTGGCACAGTGTAGGCTATATGTGTATAACAAACATATTTCACATGAAAACTTACAGTTACTTGGCTTGGCCCTTGGGGATCTCGGACACCACTTCCACACTTTGGCCGGGGGCTCGGTGGAGCTGATGAGGTGTTTTATCCTAATGAGAATGATTTCATAATAAGTATTTGGAGAAGGGGCAGAGGGATAGCAGAGCAGGGAGAGGCTGGTGCTGCTACTAGGGGGTCATACCATGAGGGAATAATAAAGCCCACCATAATGCCCCCCCCCCCCCCAGTAGTAATAATTCTCCTTATAATGTGACAGTGCAAAAAATACCCCCTTGTAATGCCCCCATTTGAGCTAATGTCCTCATAGTGCCCCCATAATGTGCCAGTATAAAATACCCCTATATAGCGCCCCTAGTAAATGACCCCATAGTGCTCCACACCCTCCTTCCTCCTAGTGCCCCCCATAATGTACCAGTATAAAATGCCAGTAGATGCCCTCAGTGTCCCCCATAATTTGCAAGTATAAAATACCCCTTCTTAGTGCCCCCTGTAGATGACCCCATAGTACTCCTCTCCCCCCTTCCCCATAGTACCCACCATGTGTCCCAGTATAAAATTGTACTGTACAGAGAGCCCATATAAAATACCCCTTCTTTGTGGCCTCAGTAGATGCCCCTATAGTGCCCCCAATCATGTGCCAGTATTAACAGCCCCCCCGTGCCAGTAATAATAGCCCCCTATGCCAGTAATAACAGCCCCCCTGTGCCAGTAATAACAGCCCCCAGTAATAAGAGCCCCTCTGTGCCAGTAATAACAGCCCCTAGTAATAAGAGCCCCTCTGTGTCAGTAATAACAGCCCCTCTGTGCCAGTAATAACAGCCCCCGCCAGCAATAACAGCCCCCCCCTTTGCCAGTAATAACAAACAGCCCCCCCCCCCTTGCCAGTAATAACAGCCCCCGCCAGTAAAAGTATTGTACATAATAAAAATAAAAAAAATGCCTCTGCCTGTCATTTTTTTCCGATTAGTTGTACTATGTACACAGTACACGCTGTAGGCCTGACACACACGCTTGCAGGCAACTGCAATTATATTACAGTGAAAAATGTATTTATTTATTTTAAATGCAAGCTACTGTGACACCAGATATGAGTGGTGCAACTGGCAGTAGTGGGCACAGTACACGCTGTAGGTCTAACACACACGCTTGCAGGCAACTGCAATTATATTACAGTGAATTTTTTTTTGTTGTTTTTAAATGTAATCTACTGTGACACCAGATATGAGTGGTGGAAAGGGCACTGGCAATAGTGGGCACAGTACACGCTGTAGGCCTGACACACATGCTTGCAGGCAACTGCAATTATATTCCATTGAAAAAAGTTATATTTTTTTTCAATGCAAGCTACTGTGACACCAGATATGAGTGGTGCAACTGGGCACTGGCAGTCGTGGGCACAGTACACGCTGTAGGCCTGATACACACGCTTGCAGGCAACTGCAATTATATTACAGTGAAAAAATAGTTTTTGTCTTTTAAATGCAAGCTACTGTGACACCAGATATGAGTGGTGCAACTGGGCACTGGCAGTAATGGGCACAGTACACGCTGTAGGCCTGACACACAAGTTTGCAGGCAACTGCAATTATATTACAGTGAAAAAAATCTTGTTTTTTTTTAAATGTAATCTACTGTGACACCAGATATGAGTGGTGGCACTGGGCACTGGCAGTAGTGGGCACAGTACACGCTGTAGGCCTGACACACACGCTTGCAGGCAACTGCAATTATATTACAGTGAAAAAATAGTTGTTGTTTTTTAAATGCAAGCTACTGTGACACCAGATATGAGTGGTGCAACTGGGCACTGGCAGTAATGGGCACAGTACACGCTGTAGGCCTGACACACAAGTTTGCAGGCAACTGCAATTATATCACAGTGAAAAAATTTTGTTTTTTTTTAAATGCAAGCTACTGTGACACCAAATATGAGAGGTGGAACTGGGCACTGGCAGTAGTGGGCACAGTACACGCTGTAGGCCTGACACACACGCTTGCAGGCAACTTAAATGACATTACAGTCAAAAAAGTTTTTTTTTTTTTTTTTAAACGCAAGCTACTGTAACACCAGATATGAGTGGTGGCACTGGCCACTGGCAGTAGAGGGCACAGTATACGCTGTAGGCCTGACACACACGCTTGCAGGCAATTTAACTGACATTACAGTCAAAAAAGTTTTTTGTTTTTTTTTATTGCAAGCTACTGTAACACCAGATATGAGTGGTGGCACTATAGTGGGCACAATACACGCTGTAGGCCTGACACACACGCTTGGAGGCAACGGCAATTATTTTACAGTGAAAAATGTTGTTGTTTTTTTTAAATGCAAGCTACTGTGACACCAGATATGAGAGGTGGAACTGGGCACTGGCAGTAGTGGGCACAGTACACGCTGTAGGCCTGACACACACGCTTGCAGGCAACTTAAATGACATTACAGTCAAAAAAGTTTTTTTTTTTTTTTTTTTTTAAACGCAAGCTACTGTAACACCAGATATGAGTGGCGGCACTGGCCACTGGCAGTAGTGGGCACAATACACGCTGTAGGCCTGACACACACGCTTGGAGGCAACGGCAATTATATTACAGTGAAAAAAAAAATGTTTGTTTTTTTTAAATGCAAGCTTCTGTGACACCAGATATGAGTGTTGGCACTGGGCACTGGCAGTAGTGGGCACAGTACATGCTGTAAGCCTGACATACACGCTTGCAGGCAACTGCAATTAGATTACAGAGAAAAAAGCAAAAAAAAAGCAGACTGATGTACTACCCCTAAAATGGGCTTTTTGGGGTGCTGTCAGGACGCTGAGTGGACACTGAATACACTTGTCTTGCTATCGATTTCCCTATTAAATCAGCAGCAGCTGCACTGTCTCTGCTCTCACTAACACTGCAGCTTCCGAATGAATCTAAGATGGATGCTGTCCTTGCTTTTTGCTAGGAGGTGGGAGGGTCTGGGAGGGAGGGTATGCTGCTGATTTTCTGGAATGTGTCTGCTGATTGTGAGGTACAGGGTCAAAGTTTGCTCAATGATGACAAATAGGGGGCGGACTGAACATCGCATATGTTTACCGGGAACTGTTCGCCGGCGAATAGTTCGGGGCATCTCTAAGCAGGGGATGTGTGTCAGGTTGCTGAGCTCCAAAGCCACCACCAAGTTACGCCATTGTCAGACACAACCATCCCTGGTTGTAGGTTGAGTGGAGAGAGCCACAGCTCCGTCTGTTCCCTTATACCCTGCCAAAGCTCTGTGGCGGTGTGCTGTTTGTCCCCTAAGCAGATCAGCTTCAGCATGGCATGTTGACGCTTACCCACAGCAGTGCTATACTGCTTCCAGCCAGCGACCGATGGCTGCCGGAGGTGGAAGTGGAGGAGGATGAGGCAGAAGAGGAGGAGAAGTGGGGGTTGGAGCCAGTAATATAGCTGCTTGCGAAGACCCTGATGGACGTTGGGCCTGCAATCCTGGGTGTGTATAACACCTGTGCCATCCCAGGGTACGACTCACTCCCGGCCTTAACCACATTCACCTAGTGTGCTGTCGGGGAAATGCAGCGTCCCTGGCCACCAGAACTTGTGTCCGTTGTTAAGTGGACCTTCCCAGTAACTGCGTTGGTCAGGGCAGTGATGTTCTGGGACACATGCTGGTGTAAGGTGGGCATGGCACACCGTGAAAAATAGTGGCGGCTGGGGACTGCGTACCGAGGGACCACGGCCGACATCAGGCTGCAAAAGGCCTCAGTGTCCCCAAGCCTATATGGCAACATTTCAAGGGCCAGTAATTTTGAAAGTTGGCAATTAAGTGCTATGGCCTATGGGTGGATGGGTATTTGCGCTTGCGTTCAATTGACTGTGGTATGGACATTTGGACGCCGCACTGGGACAGGGAAGTGGATGTTGTTGCTGCTGGTTCATTCAAAGGTCCAGGTGCAGGACGAGAGGCATCCGGGTCTGCGTCTTGGACAGGGGATTGGACAGCTTGTAACACAGGGGAAGAGGAGGCAGTGGTGTGGCCCGCAGACCCAGATTGTGGACCCAGGCATTCGGCCCACTTAGTAGGGTGCTTGGATGCCATGTGGCGGATCATGCTGGCGGTGGTGAGTTTGCTAGTGTTCGTGCCTCGGCTCATTTTGGTACTGCACATTCTTTTTTTTAAATCAAATATCTGTTTTATAGATTTTTTCGCAAAGAAAATATGTGCACAATATGCAGTCATATAGGATATTGTAAAGTTACAAATTCACTTTTACATATTTGCAAATATAGACAAAGCGGATAAGTATAAGAATAACAATCTCTCGTCAAAGCGTGTGGTTTTGGGCAATACATAAATAAGAGTGACAATCATTACTCTGGTTGGTTTGACCAGACTTACAACATCTCGAGTATTGCGTTTATCCTCATATGAATACTAGCAGACTTTGACGGGGGTATAACAACATAAACTAGAATAGGGATAACTCACGGAGGGGTCTAGTATCCTCCGCGTGGGATAAACAGAACGCATGTTGTTCTCAGTACAGCTCATAAAGGAATGCTAAGATGTAATTTATGGTTAAAGGGTAAAGGCTTCCCCTTCAACTTATGTTTTATTGTATTCAATCCATGGTTTCCATAGTTGCAAAAATTTGGAATGAGACCTATTGGCCCAACTGCTGAGTTCTTCCATGAGATATAGTTGGTTCACTTTTATTTCCCATTGGGGGATGGTAGGAGGAGCTGGGTCAAGCCAATGCAGCGGGATAAGGGACCTAGCTGCTTAAACAAGCCAGGTGGGAAGGTCAAAAGGTTTAGGAGACCAGCTCTTGGAAGGCAGCCATAATAGTACCGAGGTAGGAGTAAGCTGGAGGGAAGTGCACATATTTGTTTTCTTTTTTTTTCAATAGCGGACCAGAAACTGGTAATTAATGGGCAGAACCAAAATATGTAGCCCAGAGTGCCTTTACCTCTGTTGCATCGCCAACATGTATTTGTTTTTGATAGGCCCATTATGTGGAGTTTGCTGGGGTCGTTATACCATCTGACCATCGTTTTATAGGAATGTTCTTGTATTTTTACGCATCTAGAGAATCCATGGGATCTTAGATGTATTTGGTCAATCTCCGCTGCACTGAATGATGTCCCTAGTTCTCTCTCCCATTGATTGATGTATGCGGGTTTAATCGTTTTCCGTAAACTCAACAGGTTCCTATAGATATTGGAAACCGCGCGTTTAGTTGTTGTTTGTCCTTGTACTAGTTTTTCGAACCAGGTACTTTCTTTAATTGTTCTATATTTATCTTGTAGTTTGGAACATGTGTCTTTGAATATTTTTAAGTCTAAGAAATTGGCCTGTTTCAGACGGAGGGCACAAAATGTGTTTACTGCTGAAGTTGTATTTGTCTGGGACAGTAGTTCCTCCGTATTTAAGTCTTTAAATAAGTTCCAGAAGTCTGGAGGATTAGGGATGTTGGGATAGATCAAGTACGGGCTTAATGCCGAAGGTAGCAGCCTTGGGGGATCGGAGAGCAAGTGCGTACATTTGGATAGGGTGCTGAACACCGAGTAAATCCCTCTGGCTAGTCCCTCTATTGGGGGAGTAGGTTTCCCAATGCCCCATAAGCCTGCTAGTTGGCGATTAGTTAGGGTGGATAGCTCAATATCTGAGCCTAATATTCTTAGGTGTGGGATGCATAATTGTAGCCACCTTTTCAGCTGGATCGCTCTATAATAGGTCTGGGCATCAGGGAGGCCCATACCGCCATGTGGACGGGCTCTAATTAATTTGTCATAAGCTAAGCGTGATTTTTTGCCTTTCCAGAGGAAGGATGTAAATATAGATCGTATAATATTAAAAAAAGGATTGCGGGAGGTGGATGGGAATCATTTGGAGGAGGTATAATAGTTTAGGCATAATGTATGTTTGCAGAAGGTTCTTTCTACCTAGCCATGATATAAAGGGGAGAGATAAAGAGTTTAGTTGGTCTCTGATTTTTTTCAGTAAGGGGATGTAGTTCATGGAATACAGGTTTGTTGGTGTGTTTGTTAAGAAAATACCTAGGTATTTAATTTTTTCCTGTTGCCATGTAAAAGGGTAGGAAGATTTCAGACTATGGATTTGGGGTGTTGGAACAGAGATGTTGAGCGCTTCAGATTTAGAGTAATTGATTTTAAAATTTGATAAAGTGCCAAATTGTTCGAATAATGTCATTAGCGGTGGGAAAGCCTGGATTGGATTTGTGATCAGGAGTAGGAGGTCGTCCGCAAAAGCGGCGCATTTATGTTCTGTTAGGTTAGTTTTTAGCCCCTTAATCATTGGATTATCTCTTATCGCCTGCAATAGGGTTTCCATAGTGATGATGAAAAGAGTGGGGGATAATGGACAGCCTTGGCATGTACCATTACTTATGTTGAAGGGGTTAGATAATATGCCATTAACCCTCACTCTAGCACTTGGAAGGTGGTAGAGGGACATAACTGCAGTGATAAAGGGGGATGGTACTCCGAACCTATGTAGAGCCCTTTGCATATACAACCAATTAACGCGGTCAAATGCCTTCTCGGCATCCCTACTGAGAAGGATGAGAGGGCGTTTCTTGTCTTTTGCTAATTTGATCGCGTGAAGAACTCTGCAGGAGTGAAAATTGCCTTCTCTACCTGTCACAAATCCAGCTTGATCTAGGTGGATTATCTTTGGGACAATTTTATTTAATCTGTTTGCTAAAATCTCTGCCCATATCTTTACATCTAGGTTGAGGAGAGAAATGGGCCTGTAACTGCCGCATTCTGTTTCTTTTTTGCCTTCTTTTGCTATTACTGTGATAGCTAAACTCAGCAGCTATGTCCTTTGTGTCATTGGTTAAAGTGCCTGTGTGGGTCTTAATGCTTTTAATGAATTGGGCATCCTTTCTCTTTTTAATTAAGTGGGACGTTAACTTACTACCTCTGTCACCATGCGCATAGTATTTGAATTGTGCATACTGGTATGCTTTGGCACATCTAATATTAAGCAGGTCCTTTAACCACCTCCCGACCGCTGTACGCACATATGCGTCCGGGAGGTGGTTGCTTTATTCCTCCTGGACGCATATACGCGTCATCTCGCGAGACGCGAGATTTCCTGTGAACGTGCGCACACAGGCGCGCGCGCTCACAGGAACGGAAGGTAAGCGAGTGGATCTCCAGCCTGCCAGCGGCGATCGCTCGCTGGCAGGCTGGAGATCCGAATTTTTTAACCCCTAACAGGTATATTAGACGCTGTTTTCATAACAGCGTCTAATATACCTCCTACCTGGTCCTCTGGTGGTCCCTTTTGTTAGGATCGACCACCAGAGGACTCAGGTAGGTCGGTACAGTCGCACCAAACACCACACTACACTACACCCCCCCCCCGTCACTTATTAACCCCTTATAAACCCCTGATCACCCATGATCACCCCATATAAACTCCCTGATCACCCCCCTGTCATTGATCACAGCCCTGTCATTGATCACCCCCCTGTCAGCTTCCGTTCAGACGTCCGTATGATTTTTACGGATCTACGGATACATGGATCGGATCCGCAAAAAGCATACGGACGTCTGAATGGAGCCTTACAGGGGGGTGATCAATGACAGGCGGGTGATCACCCATATACACTCCCTGATCACCCCCTGTCATTGATCACCCCCCTGTCATTGATCACCCCCCTGTAAGGCTCCATTCAGACGTCCGCATGATTTTTACGGATCCATGGATACATGGATCGGATCCGCAAAACACATGCGGACGTCTGAATGGAGCCTTACAGGGGGTGATCAATGACAGGCGGGTGATCACCCATATACACTCCCTGATCACCCCCCTGTCATTGATAACCCCCCTGTAAGGCTCCATTCAGACGTCCGCATGTGTTTTGTGGATCCGATCCATGTATCCATGTATCCGTAAAAATCATGCGGACGTCTGAATGGAGCCTTACAGGGGGGTGATCAATGACAGGCGGGTGATCACCCATATACACTCCCTGATCACCCCCTGTCATTGATCACCCCCCTGTCATTGATCACCCCCCTGTAATGCTCCATTCAGACGTCCACATGATTTTTACGGATCCATGGATACATGGATCGGATCCGCAAAACACATGCGGACGTCTGAATGGAGCCTTACAGGGGGTGATCAATGACAGGCGGGTGATCACCCATATACACTCCCTGATCACCCCCCTGTCATTGATCACCCCCCTGTAAGGCTCCATTCAGACATCCGCATGTGTTTTGTGGATCCGATCCATGTATCCATGGATCCGTAAAAAATCATGCAGGATGTCTGAATGGAGCCTTACAGGGGGGGGTGATCAGTGACAGGGGGGTGATCACCCTGATCACCCTGATCACCCCCTGTCATTGATAACCCCCCTGTAAGGCTCCATTCAGACGTCCGCATGTGTTTTGTGGATCCGATCCATGTATCCATGGATCCGTAAAAAATCATGCGGATGTCTGAATGGAGCCTTACAGGGGGGGTGATCAGTGACAGGGGGGTGATCACCCTGATCACCCCCTGTCATTGATAACCCCCCTGTAAGGCTCCATTCAGACGTCCGCATGTGTTTTGTGGATCCGATCCATGTATCCATGGATCCGTAAAAAATCATGCGGATGTCTGAATGGAACCTTACAGGGGGGGTGATCATTGACAGGGGGGTGATCACCGTTATCACCCCCTGTCATTGATAACCCCCCTGTAAGGCTCCATTCAGACGTCCTCATGTGTTTTGTGGATCCGATCCATGTATCCATGGATCCGTAAAAATCATGCGGATGTCTGAATGGAGCCTTACAGGGGGGGTGATCAGTGACAGGGGGGTGATCACCCTGATCACCCCCTGTCATTGATAACCCCCCTGTAAGGCTCCATTCAGACGTCCGCATGTGTTTTGCGGATCCTGATCCATGGATCCGTAAAAATTATACGGACGTCTGAATGGAGCCTTACAGGGGGGTGATCAATGACAGGGGGGTGATCAGGGAGTCTATATGGGTGATCACCCCCCTGTCATTGATCACCCCCCTGTCATTGATCACCCCCCCCCCCCCCCTGGTAAGGCTCCATTCAGACATTTTTTTTGGCACAAGTTAGCGGAAATTTTTTGTTTGTTTTTGTTTTTTCTTACTAAGTCTCATATTCTACTAACTTGTGTCAAAAAATAAAATCTCACATGGACGCACCATACCCCTCACGGAATCCAAATGCGTAAACATTTTTAGACATTTATATTCCAGACTTCTTCTCACGCTTTAGGGCCCCTAAAAAGCCAGGGCAGTATAAATACCCCACATGTGACCCCATTTCGGAAAGAAGACACCCCAAGGTATTCCGTGAGGGGCATATTGAGTCCATGAAAGATTGAAATTTTTGTCCTAAGTTAGCGGAAAGTGAGACTTTGTGAGAAAAAAACAAAAAAAAATCAATATCCGCTAACTTATGCAAAAAAAAAAAAATTCTAGGAACTCGCCATGCCCCTCATTGAATACCTTGGGGTGTCTTCTTTCCAAAGTGGGGTCACATGTGGGGTATTTATACTGCCCTGGCTTTTTAGGGGCCCGAAAGTGTGAGAAGAAGTCTGGGATCCAAATGTCTAAAAATGCCCTCCTAAAAGGAATTTGGGCCCCTTTGCGCATCTAGGCTGCAAAAAAGTGTCACACATGTGGTATCGCCGTACTCAGGAGAAGTTGGGGAATGTGTTTTGGGGTGTCATTTTACATATACCCATGCTGGGTGAGAAAAATATCTTGGTCAAATGCCAACTTTGTATAAAAAAATGGGAAAAGTTGTCTTTTGCCAAGATATTTCTCTCACCCAGCATGGGTATATGTAAAATGACCCCCCAAAACACATTGCCCAACTTCTCCTGAGTACGGCGATACCACATGTGTGACACTTTTTTGCAGCCAAGGTGGGCAAAGGGGCACATATTCCAAAGTGCACCTTTCGGATTTCGCAGGCCATTTTTTACACATTTTGATTGCAAGGTACTTCTTACACATTTGGGCCCCTAAATTGCCAGGGCAGTATAACTACGCCACAAGTGACCCCATTTTGGAAAGAAGACACCCCAAGGTATTCCGTGAGGGGCACGGCGAGTTCCTAGAATTTTTTATTTTTTGTCACAAGTTAGCGGAAAATGATGATTTTTCTTTTTTTTTCTTTTTTCCTTACAAAGTCTCATATTCCACTAACTTGCGACAAAAAATAAAAAATTCTAGGAACTCGCCATGCCCCTCACGGAATACCTTGGGGTGTCTTCTTTCCAAAATGGGGTCACTTGTGGCGTAGTTATACTGCCCTGGCAATTTAGGGGCCCATATGTGTGAGAAGTACTTTGCAATCAAAATCTGTAAAAAATGACCGGTGAAATCCGAAAGGTGCACTTTGGAATATGTGCCCCTTTGCCCACCTTGGCAGCAAAAAAGTGTGACACATCTGGTATCGCCGTACTCAGGAGAAGTTGGGCAATGTGTTTTGGGGTGTCATTTTACATATACCCATGCTGGGTGAGAAAAATATCTTGGTCAAATGCCAACTTTGTATAAAAAAATGGGAAAAGTTGTCTTTTGCCAAGATATTTCTCTCACCCAGCATGGGTATATGTAAAATGACACCCCAAAACACATTCCCCAACTTCTCCTGAGTACGGCGATACCAGATGTGTGACACTTTTTTGATGCCAAGGTGGGCAAAGGGGCACATATTCCAAAGTGCACCTTTCGGATTTCACCGGTCATTTTTTACAGATTTTGATTGCAAAGTACTTCTCACACATATGGGCCCCTAAATTGCCAGGGCAGTATAACTACGCCACAAGTGACCCCATTTTGGAAAGAAGACACCCCAAGGTATTCCGTGAGGGGCATGGCGAGTTCCTAGAATTTTTTATTTTTTGTCGCAAGTTAGTGGAATATGAGACTTTGTAAGGAAAAAAGAGAAAAAAAAAAAATCATCATTTTCCGCTAACTTGTGACAAAAAATAAAAATTCTAGGAACTCGCCATGCCCCTCACGGAATACCTTGGGGTGTCTTCTTTCCAAAATGGGGTCACTTGTGGCGTAGTTATACTGCCCTGGCAATTTAGGGGCCCAAATGTGTGAGAAGTACCTTGCAATCAAAATGTGTAAAAAATGGCCTGCAAAATCTGAAAGGTGCACTTTGGAATATGTGCCCCTTTGCCCACCTTGGCAGCAAAAAAGTGTGACACATCTGGTATCGCCGTACTCAGGAGAAGTTGGGGAATGTGTTTTGGGGTGTCATTTTACATATACCCATGCTGGGATGAGAGAAATATCTTGGCAAAAGACAACTTTTCCCATTTTTTTATACAAAGTTGGCATTTGACCAAGATATTTTTCTCACCCAGCATGGGTATATGTAAAATGACACCCCAAAACACATTCCCCAACTTCTCCTGAGTACGGCGATACCAGATGTGTCACACTTTTTTGCTGCCAAGGTGGGCAAAGGGGCACATATTCCAAAGTGCACCTTTTGGATTTCACCGGTCATTTTTTACACATTTTGATTGCAAAGTTCTTCTCACACATTTGGGCCCCTAAATTGCCAGGGCAGTATAACTACCCCACAAGTGACCCCATTTTGGAAAGAAGACACCCCAAGGTATTCCTGTGAGGGGCATGGTGAGTTCCTAGAATTTTTTATTTTTTGTCGCAAGTTAGTGGAATATGAGACTTTGTAAGAAAAAATAAAAAATAAAAATCATCATCATTTTCCGCTAACTTGTGACAAAAAATAAAAAGTTCTATGAACTCACTATGCCCATCAGCGAATACCTTAGGGTGTCTACTTTCCGAAATGGGGTCATTTGTGGGGTTTTTCTACTGTTTGGGCATTGTAGAACCTCAGGAATCATGACAGGTGCTCAGAAAGTCAGAGCTGTTTCAAAAAGCGGAAATTCACATTTTTGTACCATAGTTTGTAAATGCTATAACTTTTACCCAAACCATTTTTTTTTTTTGCCCAAACATTTTTTTTTTATCAAAGACATGTAGAACAATAAATTTGGCGAAAAATTTATATATGGATGTCGTTTTTTTTGCAAAATTTTACAGCTGAAAGTGAAAAATGTCATTTTTTTGCAAAAAAATCGTTACATTTTGATTAATAACAAAAAAAGTAAAAATGTCAGCAGCAATGAAATACCACCAAATGAAAGCTCTATTAGTGAGAAGAAAAGGAGGTAAAATTCATTTGGGTGGTAAGTTGCATGACCGAGCGATAAACGGTGAAAGTAGTGTAGTGCAGAAGTGTAAAAAGTGCTCTGGTCATGAAGGGGGTTTCACCTAGCGGGGCTGAAGTGGTTAATTTGTGTCGCAGTGCAATTAAGTCATCTTGCATAATTTTCGCTTTTGACTGTTTCTGGATAGATTCCAGAGCAGCTATTTGTGTTAGCAGTGAGTTTAGCATCTTCTGTCTGTCTTTCTTAATTTTCGTACCTAACGCTATAAGTTCCCCTCTAATGAAGGCTTTATGCGCTTCCCAGACTATGGTCTGGGAGGTGTCTGAAGGTTTGTTGTCTTGGAAGTACAGAGCTAGTTTCTTAGAGATATCAGCTAGAGAACGGTCTGAGTCAAGCAAAGTCTCATTAAGCCTCCAGGTCCACTCTCTCACTGGAAGCGAGGGAAAGGACATGTATGCCGAGACCGGTGCATGATCTGAAATAGTTATAGATCCTATTTCAGCTTTCTTAAGGGAGTTTAGGTGATTATCTGAGATGAATATGTAGTCTATTCTTTGGAAAAATTAGTGAACTTGTGAGAAGTAGGAGTAATCTTTAGTTGAGGCATTAAGGGTTCTCCATGTATCAATTAAATGATTTTTGGTCAGTAGTTTTTGAATGCTTCCTAATGTTTTTTGTGACACAGCTGATAAACCCTTAGAGGTGTCCATAATTGTGTTAAGGGATATGTTTAGATCTCCACCTATTAGCTGCAAAACTTCTGCAAAAGTCTGGAATTTGTCGAGTGTATCCTTAAGCCATGAATATTGATTTTTATTCGGGGCATAAATACTTGCTAGGGATACTAGGGTATGACCAATCTTACCTTTAGCAAAAATGTATCTTCCCTCTGTATCAGAGAGTGTCAAAATAGGTTCAAAGGGAATATGTTTAGCTATCGCTATGCTAACTCCTCTCACTGCCTTTTTGTATGTGGAGTGGAACCATTTGTTATAATGCGTGTGTGGTAAGTTAGGGATCCTACCGAATTTTAAGTGGGTCTCCTGAAGAAAGCAAATGTCTGATTTGCTCTTCCTCAGAAGAGAAAGTACCTGAGATCTTTTTTGAGGTGAGTTGAAGCCTCTAACGTTGAAGGAAGTTGTAGTTACGGTTGCCATGGTATTGGTATTTGGGAGGGTAGGTAGTCTTTTGAGCTAGATCTCCTGAGAACAACCTGTTGTAAATTATAAACAAAAAGAACAGCAAAAGAGTCAGTTAATTTTAACTTAACAACATTGGTAGGTCCTATGAAGTGAAGACTTGAATCTGGTTCTAAGGAGGACCCTCTTTTTCTACACATAAGAAAGCGTCCGATAAGTTGGTCACTTTCCCTCATGTAGAAGGAGTATACAGGGACAGAGAATCAAAGGTGATTCCTGATCAGAGTACAGGTATCAAAGTTTTACAAATCTCACCATTTAAGGTTTACAGTAACTTCAGTATGATGGGTGGGGGAAAGAGCAGGGGGGGTATTGGTGGGGGGAAGGGGGCAAGAGGGAAGGATGGGAGGGGATAGATGGGAAGAAGGGTAGGGTTAGCATCTTAATGGTGGGACAGTAGTTATCTATCTGAATGACTTATATGGTTATCAGCTAAGATGCTGATCGGTAAGCGGTCATGGTAACTCCTTAACATAATACTCTTTACACATGCCCTATGTATACAGATATACAGGTATACAAAGACACCGATGGGTTCGTTGCTAATGATGCTAATACATACTGCAACCAGCGGACGCATATTGCGTCCACAGGGTGCAGACATATCCAATCATATAGCAATCTGTTACTGAAATGAGTTTGTTCTATGGCATAATAGGAGATATCAATAAAAGATAAAGAATAGGAAATGGATAATAGTCAAGATCAAGGAGGAGTAAGATATAAGGGGGGGGGGGACATAAAAGAAAAAATGAAATCCCTTAAAGTGAGGGGGGGGGCACAGAAGGAGAGAGAGTTATAGAAAAGAAAAGAATGTGAAATAAGACTAAGATGTAAGGACATTATGACTTATGACTTCTTGATGGATTAGGAAGATCAGAAGCACATGAATGAAACATCTTCACAGTTTAGAAGCAGCATATCAATTCTTGATAGCCTTCTGGATGAATGAATGTTCCTTCTGGGGTCTGGATCACTCCTTATCTTCTATTAGATCTGGAATTCTTGTTCCTAGCAGGAGTCGACCACGGTTCCAAACGTGGGAGTGGAGGTAGTTCTTTAGTGGAGCTATCTAAGGGCATCCAGGAGTCCACTGGAATCGGATTAGTTTCAAGGTGGTCCCATGCTTCTGGTAAATCTGACGGGGTTCGGATCGTGCAGCGTCTGCCATCTTTGCTGAACGTAAGTCCGAAGGGAAAAAGCCACCTGTATAATATTTTCTGGTCCTGCAGATAGTCGGTTAAGAGCTTCAAAATTCTCCTTTTACAGAGTGTAGATGGAGCAATGTCCTGGTATAAGGAAACTTTTGCACCTTCGTAACTGACACATTCTATGTTTCTATGTAACGTAGCTCCTTTCTTTCGCTTATCGCTTGGAGTAGGGCTGCGGTGCTTCTAAAACTTAGCAGGCCGCAAATGACATCACGCGGCGGTTCGCCTTTCTTTGGGACAGGGCGCAAGGATCTGTGGATTCTTTCAATGGTTATGTCCTGAGCTTTGTCTGCCCCTAATATGTCAATAAAAAGCTGTTCAGCAGTGGCTTGTAAATCAGCAGCTCCCACTGTTTCTGGCAGTCCTTTAAATCGTACGGTTTTTCTTCTGCTCCGATTCTCCTGGTCCTCTAACAGCAATAAAGCATTGCTGATCGATTTAGATTGAGCGTCCAGGAGATCGGAGACAGCCGATGCCCTATCAGTTAGCAAGCTCTGATTCCCTTCTAGGGATTCGACCCTGTGGCCTAGGGATTTTACGTCTTCCCTCATGTCTCTAACCTCCTGTAGTAGCGGCGCAATTGCCTGTGCCAGCGAGTCTTTAAGGAAAGATCTTGTTAGGATAGTGTTACTGTCATTAGGCTGTAAGGTGTCAGCCTCCTCTCTTCCTCCCTCGGCTCCCACACAATCCTCTCCGTCCTCCTCCTCTGAGTCCGGTATCGAGGGCTGCCGCGCCATTTTGCTCAGACGTGCTCATGAAAGCGCCAGCTTTTTTCTTATAAAGCGATCCATATCCGTCTGCCCCTTTTTATGTTTAGGGGTTGCCTGATGGTCTCTGGGCTTGTCTCTCCCGATCTTGACCATATTTATCTGCTTCTGGGTGTCTTTATGCAGTAAAGCACGGGTCTAGACGGCAGGAGCTCTGTCTCAGACCTCCATCACGCTCAGCGGTCAGGCCCTCCCCCCTGCACATTCTTTTGACCTCTGCACTTTCCTCAAAAAAGCGCCATACTGCAGAACACCTACCCCTTGCTATGGTTGATTTATGCATGGGGGTGTTTGGTGTGGGCCTGTTTGGTGTGGGCCGACTTCTCCCTTTTGCAACCCCGCTGCCTCTTCCAGCCTGTTGCGGTGCTGCAGATCCCTCCCCCTCTGTACTGCTGTCCTCGCTCGGCATTTCAACATCCCATGTTGGGCCAATGACCTCATCGTCCAATACCTCCTCTTCCACTTCCTCACTCTGATCATCCTCCTTTCTTGACCTAACCACAACCTCAGTGATTGACAACTGTGTCTCATCGTCATTCGCCTCGTGAACTAATGATTGACGTTCAGCACCGTCATCTTCTTGAGACTGTGAAGGCTCAACAGGTTGGGAATCAGGGCACAATATCTCAGGTCCCTCTTCAAGCATGCTGGCCGTGAGGGCCAAATCTAATAGTGGAGCTGAAAAGCGCTCCTGGGAATATCCGACTGTGGGATCACTCGTTTGGCAGGCCTCTCCATGGTGGGAGGAAGGATGATCTGAGCGAGGAGTTGGCTGACCAGACTCTTGGCTACAGAGACTGGACTTGGTGGAAGAAAGGGTGGTGCTTAGCCGACTGGAAGCATTATCGTCAGCAAGCCAATCAACCAACTGTTCACACTGGTCTGAATTGGACAGTGTTGTCGTGCGCTGCCTAGATAAGTTGGACATGAAGCTGGGTACGGTTTTATTAAAAAAAAAAATTGGTGCACTGGCAGCAGGCACAGTTTCATTGCGCCCAGTGCCACGACCTCTGCCTCATCCATCAGTATAACGCCCACTTCCCCGTCCCTTAGCGCTGGCCTTCTTCATATTTATAGATTTTTTACTGGTTGTGACAATGTTTTTTATACTGTCCACAAAATACAGTTTTCAGATACAGGGCAGTATATGACACAGAACAGCACAGATTTTGGACAGTATTTTAGCCACAGATTATTGTAATCTGTGGTACAGACACTGTTTTATGATGTTGTTTATTTTTAAGACTATATTATTCCCAATAGATCAACCTGAAGAGCATTGATGGTACAGAAATGCAATGCACTGTGATTAACGTTTTAAACCGCAGACAAGAAAACTGGGTGCTGATTTAGTGAAATGTGTATATATACAGTACAGACCATAAGTTTGGACACACCTTCTCATTCAAAGAGTTTTCTTTATTTTCATGACTATGAAAATTGTAGATTCACACTGAAGGCATCAAAACTATGAATTAACACATGTGGAATTATATACATAACAAAAAATTGTGAAACAACTGAAAATATGTCATATTCTAGGTTCTTCAAAGTAGCCACCTTTTGCTTTGCTTACTGCTTTGCACACTCTTGGCATTCTCTTGATGAGCTTCAAGAGGTAGTCACCTGAAATCGTTTTCACTTCACAGGTGTGCCCTGTCAGGTTTAATAAGTGGGATTTCTTTCCTTATAAATGGGGTGTGGACCATCAGTTGCGTTGTGGAGAAGTCAGGTGGAAAGTGTCCCCAAGTGCAGTCACAAAAACCATCAAGCGCTACAAAAAAACTGGCTCATATGCGGACCGCCCCAGGAAAGGAAGACCAAGAGTCACCTCTGCTGCGGAGGATAAGTTTATCTGAGTCACCAGCCTCAGAAATCACAGGTTAACAGCAGATCAGATTAACCACTTCAGCCCCGCTAGGTGAAACCCCCTTCATGACCAGGCCACTTTTTACACTTCGGCACTACACTACTTTCACCGTTTATCGCTCGGTCATGCAACTTACCACCCAAATGAATTTTACCTCCTTTTCTTCTCACTAATGGAGCTTTCATTTGGTGGTATTTTATTGCTGCTGACATTTTTACTTTTTTTGTTATTAATCAAAATGTAACGATTTTTTTGCAAAAAAATGACATTTTTCACTTTCAGCTGTGAAATTTTGCAAAAAAAACGACATCCATATATAAATTTTTCGCTAAATTTATAGTTCTACATGTCTTTGATAAAAAAAAAATGTTGGGCAAAAAAAAAAATGGTTTGGGTAAAAGTTATAGCATTTACAAACTATGGTACAAAAATGTGAATTTCCGCTTTTTGAAACGGCTCTGATTTTCTGAGCACCTGTCATGTTTCCTGAGGTTCTACAATGCCCAAACAGTAGAAAAACCCCACAAATGACCCCATTTCGGAAAGTAGACACCCTAAGGTATTCGCTGATGGGCATAGTGAGTTCATAGAACTTTTTATTTTTTGTCACAAGTTAGCGGAAAATGATGATGATTTTTTATATTTTTTTTTTTCTTACAAAGTCTCATATTCCACTAACTTGCGACAAAAAATAAAAAATTCTAGGAACTCACCATGCCCCTCACAGAATACCTTGGGGTGTCTTCTTTCCAAAATGGGGTCACTTGTGGGGTAGTTATACTGCCCTGGCAATTTAGGGGCCCAAATGTGTGAGAAGAACTTTGCAATCAAAATGTGTAAGAAATGACCGGTGAAATCCGAAAGGTGCACTTTGGAATATGTGCCCATTTGCCCACCTTGGCAGCAAAAAAGTGTCACACATGTGGTATCGCCGTACTCAGGAGAAGTTGGGGAATGTGTTTTGGGGTGTCATTTTACATATACCCATGCAGGGTGAGAGAAATATCTTGGCAAAAGACAACTTTTCCCATTTTTTTATAGAAAGTTGTCATTTGCCAAGATATTTCTCTCACCCAGCATGGGTATATGTAAAATGACACCCCAAAACACATTCCCCAACTTCTCCTGAGTACGGCGATACCACATGTGTGACACTTTTTTGCTGCCAAGGTGGGCAAAGGGGCACATATTCCAAAGTGCACCTTTCGGATTTTGCAGGGCATTTTTTACACATTTTGATTGCAAAGTTCTTCTCACACATTTGGGCCCCTAAATTGCCAGGGCAGTATAACTACGCCACAAGTGACCCCATTTTGGAAAGAAGACACCCTAAGGTATTCCGTGAGGGGCACTGCGAGTTCCTAGAATTTTTTATTTTTTGTCACAAGTTAGCGGAAAATGATGATTTTTTTTTTTCTCTCTTTTTCCTTACAAAGTCTCATATTCCACTAACTTGCGACAAAAAATAAAAAATTCTAGGAACTCGCCATGCCCCTCACGGAATACCTTGGGGTGTCTTCTTTCCAAAATGGGGTCACTTGTGGCGTAGTTATACTGCCCTGGCAATTTAGGGGCCCAAATGTGTGAGAAGTACTTTGCAATCAAAATCTGTAAAAAATGACCGGTGAAATCCGAAAGGTGCACTTTGGAATATGTGCCCCTTTGCCCACCTTGGCATCAAAAAAGTGTCACACATCTGGTATCGCCGTACTCAGGAGAAGTTGGGGAATGTGTTTTGGGCTGTCATTTTACATATACCCATGCTGGGTGAGAGAAATATCTTGGCAAAAGACAACTTTTCCAATTTTTTTATACAAAGTTGGCATTTGACCAAGATATTTTTCTCACCCAGCATGGGTATATGTAAAATGACACCCCAAAACACATTGCCCAACTTCTCCTGAGTACGGCGATACCAGATGTGTCACACTTTTTTGCTGCCAAGGTGGGCAAAGGGGCACATATTCCAAAGTGCACCTTTCGGATTTTGCAGGGCATTTTTTACACATTTTGATTGCAAAGTTCTTCTCACACATTTGGGCCCCTAAATTGCCAGGGCAGTATAACTACGCCACAAGTGACCCCATTTTGGAAAGAAGACACCCCAAGGTATTCCGTGAGGGGCATGGCGAGTTCCTAGAATTTTTTATTTTTTGTCGCAAGTTAGTGGAATATGAGACTTTGTAAGGAAAAAAGAAAAAAAAAGAAAAATCATCATTTTCCGCTAAATTGTGACAAAAAATAAAAAATTCTAGGAACTCGCCGTGCCCCCCACGGAATACCTTGGGGTGTCTTCTTTCCAAAATGGGGTCACTTGTGGCGTAGTTATACTGCCCTGGCAATTTAGGGGCCCAAATGTGTAAGAAGTACCTTGAAATCAAAATGTGTAAAAAATGGCCTGCGAAATCCGAAAGGTGCCCCTTTGCCCACCTTGGCTGCAAAAAAGTGTCACACATCTGGTATCGCCGTACTCAGGAGAAGTTGGGCAATGTGTTTTGGGGGGTCATTTTACATATACCCATGCTGGGTGAGAGAAATATCTTGGCAAAAGACAACTTTTCCCATTTTTTTATACAAAGTTGGCATTTGACCAAGATATTTTTCTCACCCAGCATGGGTATATGTAAAATGACACCCCAAAACACATTCCCCAACTTCTCCTGAGTACGGCGATACCACATGTGTGACACTTTTTTGCAGCCTAGATGCGCAAAGGGGCCCAAATTCCTTTTAGGAGGGCATTTTTAGACATTTGGATCCCAGACTTCTTCTCACACTTTCGGGCCCCTAAAAAGCCAGGGCAGTATAAATACCCCACATGTGACCCCACTTTGGAAAGAAGACACCCCGAGGTATTCAATGAGGGGCATGGCGAGTTCCTAGAATTTTTTTTTTTTTTGCATAAGTTAGCGGATATTGATTTTTTTTGTTTTTTTTCTCACAAAGTCTCACTTTCCGCTAACTTAGGACAAAAATTTCAATCTTTCATGGACTCAATATGCCCCTCACGGAATACCTTGGGGTGTCTTCTTTCCGAAATGGGGTCACATGTGGGGTATTTATACTGCCCTGGCTTTTTAGGGGCCCTAAAGCGTGAGAAGTCTGGAATATAAATGTCTAAAAATGTTTACGCATTTGGATTCCGTGAGGGGTATGGTGCGTCCATGTGAGATTTTATTTTTTGACACAAGTTAGTGGAATATGAGACTTTGTAAGAAAAAACAAAAACAAACAAAAAATGTCCACTAACTTGTGCCAAAAAAAATGGCTGAATGGAGCCTTACCAGGGGGGGAGTGATCAATGACAGGGGGGTGATCACCCATATAGACTCCCTGATCACCCCCCTGTCATTGATCACCCCCCCTGTAAGGCTCCATTCAGACGTCCGCATGATTTTTACGGATCCATGGATACATGGATCGGATCCACAGAACGCATGCGGACGTCTGAATGGAGCCTTACAGGGGGGTTATCAATGACAGGGGGTGATCAGGGTAATCAGGGTGATCACCCCCCTGTCACTGATCACCCCCCTGTAAGGCTCCATTCAGACATCCGCATGATTTTTTACGGATCCATGGATACATGGATCGGATCCACAAAACGCATGCGGACGTCTGAATGGAGCCTTACAGGGGGGTTATCAATGACAGGGGGTGATCAGGGTAATCAGGGTGATCACCCCCCTGTCACTGATCACCCCCCCTGTAAGGCTCCATTCAGACATCCGCATGATTTTTTACGGATCCATGGATACATGGATCGGATCCACAGAACGCATGCGGACGTCTGAATGGAGCCTTACAGGGGGGTTATCAATGACAGGGGGTGATCAGGGTAATCAGGGTGATCACCCCCCTGTCACTGATCACCCCCCCTGTAAGGCTCCATTCAGACATCCGCATGATTTTTTACGGATCCATGGATACATGGATCGGATCCACAGAACGCATGCGGACGTCTGAATGGAGCCTTACAGGGGGGTTATCAATGACAGGGGGTGATCAGGGTAATCAGGGTGATCACCCCCCTGTCACTGATCACCCCCCCCTGTAAGGCTCCATTCAGACGTCCGCATGATTTTTACGGATCCATGGATACATGGATCGGATCCGTAAAAATCATGCGGATGTCTGAATGGAGCCTGACAGGGGGGTGATCAATGACAGGGGGGTGATCAATGACAGGGGGTGATCAGGGAGTGTATATGGGTGATCACCCGCCTGTCATTGATCACCCCCCTGTAAGGCTCCATTCAGACGTCCGCATGATTTTTACGGATCCATGGATACATGGATCGGATCCGTAAAAATCATGCGGACGTCTGAATGGAGCCTTACAGGGGGGTGATCAATGACAGGGGGGTGATCAATGACAGGGGGTGATCAGGGAGTGTATATGGGTGATCACCCGCCTGTCATTGATCACCCCCCTGTAAGGCTCCATTCAGACGTCCGCATGATTTTTACGGATCCATGGATACATGGATCGGATCCGTAAAAATCATGCGGACGTCTGAATGGAGCCTGACAGGGCGGTGATCAATGACAGGGGGTGATCAGGGAGTGTATATGGGTGATCACCCGCCTGTCATTGATCACCCCCCTGTAAGGCTCCATTCAGACGTCCGCATGATTTTTACGGATCCATGGATACATGGATCGGATCCGTAAAAATCATGCGGACGTCTGAACGGAGCCTGACAGGGGGGTGATCAATGACAGGGCGGTGATCAATGACAGGGGGGTGATCAGGGAGTTTATATGGGGTGATCAGGGGTTTATAAGGGGTTAATAAGTGACGGGGGGGGGGGGGTGTGTAGTGTAGTGTGGTGTTTGGTGGGACTGTACTGACCTACCTGAGTCCTCTGGTGGTCGATCCTAACAAAAGGGACCACCAGAGGACCAGGTAGGAGGTATATTAGACGCTGTTATGAAAACAGCGTCTAATATACCTGTTAGGGGTTAAAAAATTCGGATCTCCAGCCTGCCAGCGAGCGATCGCCGCTGGCAGGCTGGAGATCCACTCGCTTACCTTCTGTTCCTGTGAGCGCGCGCGCCTGTGCGCGCGCGTTCACAGGAAATCTCGCGTCTCGCGAGAAGACGCGTATATGCGTCCAGGAGGAATAAAGCAACCACCTCCCGGACGCATATACGCGTACGGCGGTCGGGAGGTGGTTAAAGACCAGGTCAATGCCACACAGAGTTCTAGCAGCAGACACATCTCTAGAACAACTGTTAAGAGGAGACTGTGTGAATCAGGCCTTCATGGTAGAATATCTGCTAGGAAACCACTGCTAAGGACAGGCAACAAGCAGAAGAGACTTGTTTGGGCTAAAGAACACAAGGAATGGACATTAGACCAGTGGAAATCTGTGCTTTAGTCTGATGAGTCCAAATTTGAGATCTTTGGTTCCAACCACCGTGTCTTTGTGCGACGCATGGAGGAGGAGGTGTGATGGTGTGGGGGTGCTTTGCTAGTGACACTGTTGGGGATTTATTCAAAATTGAAGGCATACTGAACCAGCATGGCTACCACAGCATCTTGCAGCGGCATGCTATTCCATCCGGTTTGCATTTAGTTAAACCATCATTTATTTGTCAACAGGACAATGACCCCAAACACACCTCCAGGCTGTGTAAGGGCTATTTGACCATGAAGAAGAGTGATGGGGTGCTGCACCAGATGACCTGGCCTCCACAGTCACCAGACCTGAACCCAATCGAGATGGTTTGGGGTGAGCTGGACCGCAGAGTGAAGGCAAAAGGGCCAACAAGTGCTAAGCATCTCTGGGAACTCCTTCAAGACTGTTGGAAGACCATTTCAGATGACTACTAGGGATGAGCGAACCCGAACTGTACAGTTCGGGTTCGTACCGAATTTTGGGGTGTCCGTGACATTTTCGTAAAAGTCCGGGTTTGGGTTCGGTGTTCGTTGCTTTCTTGGCGCTTTTTGAAAGGCTGCAAAGCAGCCAATCAACAAGCGTCATACTACTTGCCCCAAGAGGCCGTCACAGCCATGCCTACTATTGGCATGGCTGTGATTGGCCAGTGCAGCATGTGACCCAACCTCTATTTAAGCTGGAGTCACGTAGCGCCGCACGTCACTCTGCTCTGATCAGTGTAGGGAGAGGTTGCAGCTACGACTGTTAGGGCGAGATTAGGCAGTGATTAACTCAGAAAAAACACTTAATTCAGTGATCGATCTACAGCTGTGGATCATTGAACTGCTGCTATTCAATTGCTCACTGTTTTTAGGCTGCCCAGAGCGTTTTTCAGTCTGGGGTGATCGGCGGCCATTTTGCGTCTTGTGGTGCGCCAGCACAAGCTGCCACCAATGCCATTTAACCATCAATAGTGAGGTTATTTTTTGCTATATCCTACATCAGGGGCAAGCTGCCACCAAGTCCATTTAACCATCAATAGTGTGGTTATTTTTTTGCTATATCCTACATATGGGGCAAGGTGTCACCAAGTGCATTTAACCATCAATAGTGTGGTTATTTTTGGCTATATCCTACCAGCATTTCTAAACTATTGGCCTATGAAATGCTGTCATTTAGTCTGGTGGACACAGACAGCTTCAAACAGCTCATGTCGCTTGCTGTCCCACAGTATGTTGTTCCCAGCCGGCACTACTTCTCCAAGAGAGCCGTGCCTTCCCTGCACAACCAAGTATCCGATAAAATCAAGTGTGCACTGCGCAACGCCATCTGTGGCAAGGTCCACCTAACCACAGATACGTGGACCAGTAAGCACGGCCAGGGACGCTATATCTCCCTAACTGCACACTGGGTAAATGTAGTGGTGGCTGGGCCCCAGGCGGAGAGCTGTTTGGCGCATGTCCTTCCGCCGCCAAGGATCGCAGGGCAACATTTTTGCCTCCTGTTGACTCCTCCTCCTACTCGGCTTCCTCCTCCTCTTCTTCCACCTGCTCATCCAGTCAGCCACACACCTTCACCACCAACTTCAGCACAGCCCGGGGTAAACGTCAGCAGGCCATTCTGAAACTCATATGTTTGAGGGACAGGCCCAACACTGCACAGGAGTAGTGGCGGGGTATAGAACAACAGACCGACAAGTGGTTGCTGCCGGTGAGCCTGAAGCCCGGCCTGGTGGTGTGCGATAATTGGCGAAATCTCGTTGCAGCTCTGGGACTAGCCGGTTTGACGCACATCCCTTGCCTGGCGCATGTGCTGAATTTGGTGGTGCAGAAGTTCATTCACAACTACCCCGACATGTCAGAGCTGCTGCATAAAGTGCGGGCCATCTGTTCGCGCTTCCGGCGTTCACATCCTGCCGCTGCTCGCCTGTCTGCGCTACAGCGTAACTTCGGCCTTCCCGGTCACCGCCTCATATGCGACGTGCCCACCAGGTGGAACTCCACCTTGCACATGCTGGACAGACTGTGCGAGCAGCAGCAGGCCATAGTGGAGTTTCAGCTGCAGCATGCACGGGTCAGTCGCACTGCGGAACAGCACCACTTCACCACCAATGACTGGGCCTCCATGCGAGACCTGTGTGCCCTGTTGCGCTGTTTCGAGTACTCCACCAACATGGCCAGTGGCGATGATGCCGTTATCAGCGTTACAATACCACTTCTATGTCTCCTTGAGAAAACACTTAGGGCGATGATGGAAGAGGAGGTGGCCCAGGAGGAGGAGGAGGAGGAGGAAGAGGAGTCATTTTTAGCACTTTCAGGCCAGTCTCTTAGAAGTGACTCAGAGGGAGGTTTTTTGCAACAGCAGAGGCCAGGTACAAATGTGGCAAGTCAGGGCCCACTACTGGAGGACGAGGATGAGGAGGAGGTGGAGGAGGATGAGGATGAAGCATGGTCACAGCGTGGTGGCACCCAACGCAGCTCGGGCCCATCACTGGTGCGTGGCTGGGGGGAAACGCAGGACGATGACGATACGCCTCCCACAGAGGACAGCTTGTCCTTACCTCTGGGCAGCCTGGCACACATGAGCGACTACATGCTGCAGTGCCTGCGCAACGACAGAAGAGTTGCCCACATTTTGACGTGTGCGGACTACTGGGTTGCCACCCTGCTGGATCCTCGGTACAAAGACAATGTGCCCACCTTACTTCCTGCACTGGAGCGTGATAGGAAGATGCGCGAGTACAAGCGCACGTTGGTAGACGCGCTACGGAGAGCATTCCCAAATGTCACAGGGGAACAAGTGGAAGCCCAAGGCGAAGGCAGAGGAGGAGCAAGAGGTCACCAAGGCAGCTGTGTCACGGCCAGCTCCTCTGAGGGCAGGGTTAGCATGACAGAGATGTGGAAAAGTTTTGTCAACACGCCACAGCTAACTGCACCACCACCTGATACAGAACGTGTTAGCAGGAGGCAACATTTCACTAACATGGTGGAACAGAACGTGTGCACACCCCTCCACGTACTGACTGATGGTTCAGCCCCATTCAACTTCTGGGTCTCTAAATTGTCCACGTGGCCAGAGCTAGCCTTTTATGCCTTGGAGGTGCTGGCCTGCCCGGCGGCCAGCGTTTTGTCTGAACGTGTATTCAGCACGGCAGGGGGCGTCATTACAGACAAACGCAGCCGTCTGTCTACAGCCAATGTGGACAAGCTGACGTTCATAAAAATGAACCAGGCATGGATCCCACAGGACCTGTCCATCCCTTGTGGAGATTAGACATTAACTACCTCCCCTTAACCATATATTATTGTACTCCAGGGCACTTCCTCATTCAATCCTATTTTTATTTTCATTTTACCATTATATTACGGGGCAACCCAAAGTTGAATGAACCTCTCCTCTGTCTGGGTGCCGGGGCCTAAAAATATCTGACAGTGGCCTGTTCCAGTGTTGGGTGACGTAAAGCATGATTCTCTGCTATGACATGAAGACTGATTCTCTGCTATGACATGAAGCCTGAATCTCTGTTATGGGACCTCTCTCCTCTGCCTGGGTGCCGGGGCCTAAATATCTGACAATGGACTGTTACAGTGGTGGGTGATGCGAAGACTGATTCTCTGCTATGACATGAAGAATGATTCTCTGCTGACCTGGAGCCAGATTCTCTGTTATGGGACCTCTCTCCTCTGCCTGGGTGCCGGGGCCTAAATATCTGACAATGGACTGTTACAGTGGTGGGTGACGTGAAGCATGATTCTCTGCTATGACATGAAGACTGATTCTCTGCTGACATGAAGCCTGAATCTCCGTTATGGGACCTCTCTCCTCTGCCTGGGTGCCGGGGCCTAAATATCTGACAATGGACTGTTACAGTGGTGGGTGATGTGAAGCCTGATTCTCTGCTATGACATGAAGACTGATTCTCTGCTGACATGAAGCCAGATTCTCTGTTATGGGACCTCTCTCCTCTGCCTGGAAGCCTGAGCCTAAATATATGACAATGGACTGTTCCAGTTTTGGGTGACGTGAAGCATTATTCTCTGCTATGACATGAAGACTGATTCTCTGCTGACATGAAGCCTGAATCTCTGTTATGGGACCTCTCTCCTCTGCCTGGGTGCCGGGGCCTAAATATCTGACAATGGACTGTTACAATGGTGGGTAACGTGAAGCATGATTCTCTGCTAAGACATGAAGACTGATTCTCTGCTGACATGAAGCCTGAATCTCTGTTATAGGACCTCTCTCCTCTGCTTGGGTGCCAGGGCCTAAATATCTGACAATGGACTGTTACAGTGGTGGGTGACGTGAAGCATGGTTCTCTGCTATGACATGAAGACTGATTCTCTGCTGACATGAAGCCTGAATCTCTGTTATGGGACCTCTCTCCTCTGCCTGGGTGCCGGGGCCTAAATATCTGACAATGGACTGTTACAGTGGTGGGTAACGTGAAGCATGATTCTCTGCTAAGACATGAAGACTGATTCTCTGCTGACATGAAGCCTGAATCTCTGTTATAGGACCTCTCTCCTCTGCCTGGGTGCCAGGGCCTAAATATCTGACAATTAACTGTTACAGTGGTGGGTAATGCGAAGCATGAATCTCTGCTATGACATGAAGACTGATTCTCTGCTGACATGAAGCCAGATTCTCTGTTATGGGACCTCTCTCCTGTGCCTGGGTGCCGGGGCCTAAATATCTGACAATGGACTGTTACAGTGGTGGGTGACATGAAGCATGGTTCTCTGCTATGACATGAAGACTGATTCTCTGCTGACATGAAGCCTGAATCTCTGTTATGGGACCTCTATCCTCTGCCTGGGTGTCGGGGCCTAAATATCTGACAATGGACTGTTCCAGTGATGGGTGATGTGAAGCATGATTCTCTGCTATGACATGAAGACTGATTCTCTGCTATGACATGAAGCCTGAATCTTTGTTATGGGACCTCTCTCCTCTGCCTGGGTGTCGGGGCCTAAATATCTGACAATGGACTGTTCCAGTGGTGGGTGATGCGAAGCATGATTCTCTGCTATGACATGAAGACTGATTCTCTGCTATGACATGAAGCCTGAATCTTTGTTATGGGACCTCTCTCCTCTGCCTGGGTGCCGGGGCCTAAATATCTGACAATGGACTGTTACATTGGTGGGTGATGCGAAGCATGATTCTTTGCTATGACATGAAGACTGATTCTCTGCTGACATGAAGCCAGATTCTCTGCTATGGGACCTCTCTCCAATTGATATTGGTTAATTTTTATTTATTTTATTTTTATTTTTATTCATTTCCCTATCCACATTTGTTTGCAGGGGATTTAACTACATTTTGCTGCCTTTTGCAGCCCTCTAGCCCTTTCCTGGGCTGTTTTACAGCCTTTTTAGTGCCGAAAAGTTTGAATCCCCATTGACTTCAATGGGGTTCTGGTCCAGGACGAAGTTCGGGTCGGGTTTTCCGGGAAGTTCGGCCGAACTTTTAGAACCCGAACATCCAGGTGTTCGCTCAACTCTAATTTTTAATACATAAAATAAAAAAATCATAATAAAGTCTCTTAATAGTTTATTAGAAATAATGCAGACAATTTAAAAAATCCCTTTCAATTTCAATACAAAGCAAGTACAAAGCTCAGAACTAAATTATTGCAGGATGTCGTAATGGTTCGTTAATTCGACAATTGTTAATCAATTTGACACACGTCCCCGGATGGGGGACATAACAGGGATTAAACTGATAGGAATAGTACTAGTTAAGACACCACTCATATAGGGTGTCACAGCACATTGCTCCGTGCACGCACAGTGCCCTAACTTGGGAATAAGAGGACCGACCAAGCTGCTTTTTCCATCTCCCGGTTCCTAAAATCAATTCAGTTTGGTGTATCAGAGTTTGGTCTGTCACTGTGCAGGCAGTCGAAGTTTCACGGCCTAATATTTTTTTTCACAAAAGGCAATCCCTGATATGGGACGTAACAGGGATTAAACTGATGAGAAGAGAACTACAGAAAATACCACTCATAGCGGGTGTGACAGTAAATTGCACGGTGCAGACGCAGTGACCGTGGCGTGGATTCAAACAAAGGGGAGGGAGCCAGCGTTTTTTTAACCATCTCCCTGTTCGAAAAATCAATTCAATAAATGGACCCCAGATTGGGGACGTAACAGGGATTAAACTGATGAGAAGAGAACTACTGAAAATACCACTCATATCGGGTGTGACAGTAAATTGCACGGCGCAGACGCAGTGACCATTGATTCAAACAAAGGGGAGGGAGCCAGTGTTTTTTTAACCATCTCCCCGTTCGAAAAATCAATTCAATTCACCTTTCGGGGACCCTTGGTGTTGTATGTGGCTGGGTGGAGGAAGAAACCTTCAATGACATCAACTGGACATGGCTAGCTTGGTATCCAACCTTGTGCAAATGGGGAGTTTGCGGTTGGGCAAATGGACTGTTTGCGGTTGTTTGCGGTGCATTAAAAGGGGAGTTTGTTCTGTCAATGTCTGTGAAGCGGGCGTAACCCTTACACTACCTGATCGATACAACATCATACCTGATCGTATACACACACTGGATGTTTTAAACCCCGTTGTTCAAAATATTTTAGGATTGTTAGGTGACTTATGCCCTTTATGGATTAAAATCCAACTCTGCGTCAACTATGTAATTTTCAATGGGAGTTTTGCCATGGATCCCCCTCCGGCATGCCACAGTCCAGGTGTTAGTCCCCTTGAAACTACTTTTCCATCACTACTGTGGCTAGAAAGAGTCCCTGTGGGTTTTAAAATTCGCCCGCCTATTGAAGTCAATGGCGGTTCGCCTGTCGCGAATGGAAAATGTTATGTGTTCGAATGCGTGTCCAAGGCCTTTTTCACACTTGCGTTGTCCGGATCCGGCGTGTACTCCACTTGCCGGAATTACACGCCGGATCCGGAAAAACGCAAGTGTACTGAAAGCATTTGAAGACGGATCCGTCTTCAAAATGCTTTCAGTGTTACTATGGCAGCCAGGACGCTATTAAAGTCCTGGTTGCCATAGTATGAGCGGGGAGCGAGGGAGCGGTATACTTACAGTCCGCGCTGCTCCCGGGGCGCTCCAGGGTGACGTCAGAGCACCCCATGCGCATGGATGACGTGCCATGCGATCACGTGATCCATGCGCTTGGGGCGCCCTAACGTCACTCTGGAGCGCCCCGGGAGCCGCACGGACGGTAAGTATGCTGCTCCCCGCTACACTTTACCATGGCTGCCAGGACTTTAGCGTCCCGGCAGCCATGGTAACCATTCAGAAAAAGCTAAACATCGTATCCGGCAATGCACTGAAACGACGTTTAGCTTAAGGCCGGATCCGGATCAATGCCTTTCAATAGACATTAATTCCGGATCCGGCCTTGCGGCAAGTCTTCAGGATTTTTGGCCGGAGCAAAAAGCGCATCATGCTGCGGTATTTTCTCCGGCCCAAAAACTTTCCGTTCCGGAACTGAAGACATCCTGATGCATCCTGAACGGATTTCACTCCATTCAGAATGCATTAGGATAAAACTGATCAGGATTCTTCCGGCATAGAGCCCCGACGACGGAACTCTATGCCGGAAGAAAAGAACGCAGGTGTGAAAGAGCCCTAAGTTAGGCATATCTAAAACAATTTAAAACCATGATTGGTGTATCGTGGAAAAGTTCCAGTATGGGTTTTAATTTACCTATTGTGCAAATGTGTGATACCATTGTGATACCTCTCCGACTCCAGTAATTATTTTCATTTAAGGCCAGAAACTCATTCAAAAATGTATTGTCCCAGAGAGGGGTAAAATGTAAAGCATATGTAACCTTCAAAATGGAAATATGGGAGGCCGAGGCCATCGATTTCAGCTAGCCACAAATATCTTAGTTTAATACGCACCCTTTTCCTGCCTTAAATCAGATTGTTGATCAGTCTCTCCATCAAATTGAAGAAATTATCTTCAATCCAAATGGGGCAGGGACCAATCACATACAATATCAGTGGCAGCAAAATCATTTTAACTAATGTAATTCTGTTAACCTGTGAGAGGGGGAGTTTCTGCCAAACCCTAACCTTCTCCTTTATTTTATTTATCATAGGGATAACATTTAATCTGTTATAATCACATAACAACCCTCCAATCCTTATCCCCAAATACTCAAATACTATGTGGTCCATTGGCGATGCTACCTTTAACTTTGATGTTACTTTGTGGGGCAGTGCGATTCAGAGGAAGGAGAACAGATTTGGACCAGTTTATCTCGTAGCCTGCAAGCAGACCAAACAATCAATTATCTGAATAACACGAGGGACACTTCTCCACCCGTCATGTAAATACAACAAAATATCATCCGCATATAAACTGATCTTATCTTTTACCCTGTTTCCTCCAAATCCCACAATTTCATCATCAGCTCAAATTTTGCAGGCAAGGGGTTACATAAAAATTGTGAAAAGTAATGGAGAGAGCTGACAACCCTGTCGTGTACCACGGTGCAGGAGAATAGCGGGGGAGATCACCCCATTGATGTTAGCTCTCGCTGTTGGCCCACAGTACAGCATTCGGATCCAATCAATAAAACTCTTCCCCAGATTCATCCTATGCATGGTCTGCCATAGGAAGGACAACTCCACAATGTCAAAGGCCTTGGTGGCGTCCAAGGACAGGATGGATCTGTCCTCCCCCCCCTATCTGTATATTCAGGAATGTTCTGCGTATATTAGTCTGGATCTGTCGCCCAGGGATGAACCCTGTCTGATCTACATGTACTAACCCCTTTATTACTTTTTTAATCGATTTGCGAGGACTTTGGCGATTATCTTATAGTCTGAATTAAGTAATGATATGGGTCGGTATGACTCTACTTTGTTCCTGTCTTTCCCTCTCTTCAAAATGAATATGATGATAGCCTCTATTAATGATGGTAATTTCCCCACAGACCGAGATTCGTTTAGTACCTGCAATAGCCCTGGCAGGAGGACCTCCCCGTGGCACTTATATATGTCAAACGGGAGGCCATCGGACCCGGGCGATGGAGATCCCTGAATCCCGGATACAACCTCCTGCAGCTCGCTCAAGAGGATTGAGGAATTCAAGGATACAGAGTCCTGCTCTGCAAGTACAGAAATGTTGGATTGCTGCAAGTAATCTTCTATAAGTGCCACTTTATCATTTGTCTCAGATCTATATAGGGTATTGAAGTACTTAAAAAATTCCCCCTCAATTTCCTCTGGCTTTTTCGTTATCTGCCCTTCACTTGTTTGGATCTGCCTAATTTTATTACATCCTCTTTGGTTAGATATTATGGAGACGAGTACGGTAATTTGCCTGGCTTTCCCGCCTCACTGAAGTGATCATAGCCTTCAAAGAACAGTTTGTTCTGTGCCTTGTTCATCATGTAATTTGTGTTTATATCTTTTGAGCTGGGCCCGGGTACTCTCATCATTATTTTTTATGAGGATTACTTCCAAATGTTTTAAATTATCCTCCAGACCTTTCTCTTCTTTAAGAAACTCTACATTTTTTACTTTAATTAAACTATAATACAGGCCGCGAAGGTACGCTTTCATCGCGTCCCACACGAAATGAATGTGGGTTGATCCCATATTTTGTGTCCAAAATTGGGATAATTGCTTATTTTTCCTGTCTTGATCTTTTATAATAGATAACCAGTGAGAGTTCAATCTAAAAGGTCTAACGCATATGTGTTGACCCCTTACCTTGATAGTTATCAAGATCGGCGAGTGGTCCAAAATTCCATGGGTCTCATATTTCATTTTAGAAATTAAGGCAATCATATCACTGTTGGCCAATGCAATATCAATTCTAGACATGGCGTTATATGTCTTACTAAAACATGAGAACACCTGCCTATTGCCATATAGCTTCCGCCAAATGTCTATTAGCCCCGTTTCCTGACAAAACCCCTGGAATAATAAGTGTTTTCCCTGAGTTCCATTATATTTTGCAGTGTTGGATACTCTATCCATTTCGGGGTCCAGCACACAGTTAAAGTCCCCCGATACTAATACCGGACACAACTCTCTATTATATACAAACGTGGCTAGTTGATTAAGGACTGTCATGGCAAATGGAGGAAGGATGTACAAAAATGCCAAAATGCAAATCCGACCATTCCATCGGCCATAGAGGAAGACATATCTCCTGTCACTATCAATCTGATGTTCCAGCGGTACATAGTCAACACTTTTGTGCACATATACGCTGACCCCACGGGAGTATGAAGAAAAGCTGGAGTAGGATTGACGTTTTGCCCATTTCTTCAATAGGTTTGCGGGGATCTCCAATGACTCGTGAGTTTCAAGCAATAAGAAAATTGCGGGGAGGTGTCTAGAAATCAAGTCAAAAACAATGATCCGCTTTGTTTTATCCCCTAGCCCTCATACGTTCCATGTTAGCACTTTATCGTTCATTACGTTTAGCTTTGATAAGGGAGTTGTCCACTACCCCATAGCGACAACCGTGGCCATTTTATGCTAGCAGCCTGTAACCTTTTCTTTATGTCATTATACTCTCTGCGCTTATTTTGCATGTCTTTTGAAAACTCTGGGTATATCTGTATCAAAATACCATTGTATTCAATCTCCTGCAATTTATTCACTCTTAAGCACCCAATCTCTGTCACTCGAACATAGCATTTTTGCCAAAAGAGGGCGAGGGGGTCCACCAGTCAAAGGCTTTTTAAATGGAATTCTATGAGCACGCTCTACACAAAACACGGGCGACCCCAAACTGGGCCCCAGTACCTGTGTGAGCCATTTTTGTAGGAATCCAGCCGGATTTACCCCTTCCGCTTCTTCTGGAAAACCAACTATTCTCAGATTATTCCTGCGTGCTCTATCCTCCAGGTCTGTTAACTTCGCATTTACCCTCCTGCGTTCTCTGTCTAGATCGTCCAACGCCCTACTAACTTGTCACGGCGGGGAGTGGGGGAAACCCCCCACCATGCGGTGTCAAAGGGAAAAGGGGATCAGCCAGGCCAAAATGAGTGATAAGGGAGCAGGTCACCTCCTACCGCGTCCCTAATCCTCACCCTGACTCCTCACCATACGAGCGGACCCCGATGGTGGGACGGCTCATACACTGGATACCTAATATCTCGAGTCACCCTGGAAATCCCTCACTTAGGAGCAGGAAAGAGACTACCTGTTCATCGGAGAAACAGGAGCCTCTAACTAAGGCCAGGCTGCAAGGAGGAGAAACGCATACAGCTAAAGGAGATGGCAGGTAAGTGAAACCAGTAACACACTTACCTGTCACAGACACATTGACTGGAACCCTTGCACAAGTGCTAGTGTCCACACCAACTTTAAAAGGACACAGCACACACCATGAACCACACAGGAACCCAGGACACCATAGCTGCAATAACTTGAGACAGGGGAATGTCTAGGGGAATGTCTAGTCAACATGACACCAAACACAACCAGACATGTAACACCAAACTAGACATTCAAACACCCTGCACATAACCCACTCCATACAAATAGTGACAGGAAGGGAAGGCGACACCAGGATGACACAGAACATCTATGACCACAAGGGTGGCCTTCACTGGACAGATGGAACAAGCCAGGAACCGTGAACCACCAGCATACACCAAGGCTGAAGGAACCCAGAGCTTCAGGCATCCAGCAGAGGCTAAATAGCCCAAGCAGCCACACACACACACAAACCCAGTGTTCACAAAACACTAGGAAGGGAGTTAACTCTTCCAACACCAGACAAGGGAAGGAAGCCACTTAAAGGGGAAGTGCACACACAAGCATACCAATCCACATGTAAACACTGGCAACAGCATGTGTGGCAACCATGTCCAGGCGATCACCCAGAAGGCCAAGACACTGCCACCGCATGCTCTCACAGCAAAAGGTTGCCACGGGCAACCGCAAGTGTGGCAACAGTTTCGCAGCGCAAACCAAAGGCTGTGACGTCATGTTTACCTGATCCTTTTTTGCTTCCGCTAATCCTGTTTCAATGTCTTTAATATTGGCCCTAATTTTATTCATATCATCTCTGATTAAGGGGAGGTCGGTGTGTACCGCGTTCACAGCAGTGGCAATATCTATCATTGATTGGTGGTCTGTACTACCCCCAATATAGCCACCAGCTTCCTATCTATTATATCTAGACGGTCTATGTAAACATCCCCAGCATTTGCGGTTGTATTCTCCAGCTGCCGCGGTAGATCCTCTGCACCCTCTACAAGGTCTAGTGTTTTTTTCCCCCCTCTAGACTTTGATGTTGGGGATTTCAGGTATTTTTCCATTCTGGCTTGTGGGCTGCTTCCAGCCCCCCCCCCCCCCCCCCCTTTTGGTGACGCTGTACCCACGGATTTCCTGCTATATTTCGGCGGCATATTCTTACCGGGCCCCCTGTCCTATAGTCTATACAATATGTCAAAGTAGCCTAGTGTGGGGGATGCTGCAAGGAGATGAGAGCAAAAGAAAATCAAGGTAGTGAAAACTGAATTCTCGCAGACATTCACCCCACGGACTGAGAATTTTATTTTCAACCACTGACGTCAGCAAATCATTCAAATACATCGTAGGACCCCACAATCGTAGTAGACTTAGCAGTAGGTGTTGGAGGATAAACCGATAGTCAGCTCATTAGACAACAGTATTATAACGTCAGCTGTCGATCACAATACCGAAAAAGGGTACCACATGTATAAGTTCCAGCAAGTTAGTATGTTAGATATGTCCCAGTGGGCCCCATTCAGTTTCCCAGCTTATACCCTATCCCGCACACACTCTAATTCTGTGTTTGTAAGTTAGTGGGTCAAGCGGGTAAGGTGCAAATTAGTAGAACACAGGGAAGGACTTCTCAACGATCTTCAGCCAAATAGCTAAAGTAGATGTCCGACTGGCAGCCTGCAGGCGGTTCAGCTTCCGATCGTCTCCCCATTATGGAAGTCCAGCAAGAGACAAATCTTCCAGGTGCGGCACTACCAGGGCGCTCTTCCAACATCCATTAGGAAGTGGGCATAGTGTTCTATCCATGTACGACCCCAGTACTTAAGCGCTGCTCCTACTTGGAAGTCGTTCTCTGACTCCAGGCACCCTATCCTGCTTTCTCCAGACGTTCTGCCAGGTTTCCACGCGGTTGCAAGCGTACTCTCTAGGGACCTTTGCCTGCATCAGTGGGTCCGGCGGGTACAGGATCCCCTGCGTATCACGCGCCCAAGTTCAGGATTCCACTCCGGATGGCAAGCAGTGAAGGTGAGCAGGCAAGCGGGGGAGAGGCACACGAAGCAGAAGCGCGGCACGCCCACGTAACTACCTTGCTACGTCATGTCGTAGCCCCTGACATACTTGGCTTTTGGTATATAGCCTTTGTGTGGTTGTCTATTGTATGTCGTAGATAATAGGAGTCCAAGATGCATCCAGCTATCCTCTTAATGCTGTTCCCAAACCATTTTGAAGGGGTTTCCATCAATTTCTAACCTTTTTTGTGAACCAGACACCCTGATATGTTCGGTCAGAGCACCCGAGCAGTTTGGTGCTCAATAAACACCATTACTGACCAAATGCTGACTGAGTGAAGGCAGATGTTCCACAGACAGGATATTGTTGTGACGGATAAGAGGAAGGTAAAAATAATCAGTTATGTCGACACAAACTTAATGCTGATACCCTATCCACTCTGTTGGGGGGCTCTACTTGTAGAAGCATTTAATAGAACAGGTTCTGTAGGCATCTATGTGGAATTAGCTAATGACATTGTAAAAGAAGTGTGCTTCTTCTTGGAGCTAACATTGACCTGTAAGGCTGAATTCATACTTGAGTTATTTGGTCAGTTTTGGCCCTGTGACTGCCTAAATAAGTGAAGTGTGCAGTGATTCGAAGAGCGACGCCTGTCATTTGCATGTCATACTGACTCACAGTATTATTTCACTACCACAGCAGACTCCCTATGCGTGTTACTGCAAGGCACGGTATTCTACACCACTATAAAGGCTCTCTGAAGCCAGGAAATAGCCGTTTTTAACAAGATTTGCCACAAATAAATTTGGATTGAACTGAGTTTTTTCAAGAAACTCTGCAAACCGGCCGAATCAAATTTTTAAAACTTTGATCATATCTAGTGTTTTTTATATGAGGTGCATGGGATAATCGTGGTTGTAACTGCCTGCAGTACTACATATATGAGTGAGATGTGAGTAAAAATAGGGAATTAGATGCAAATAATGAGAAAGGAGAAAGACCTCCTCTTACCACTCCATTCTAGTCCCAGTGTTCTAGTCCCAGTGGAGAGCTCATACTGTAGTTCTTCCCATGCTGTTGTTGTAGGACCTGTATTCATGTGCTGTGCAGTTCCTTTACTAGATATAGAGCATCTGTGATCTTGATGTCATCACAGGTCCTGCCTGGTAGATGCTCTTAACTAATCTGGGAACTTCACCATGCTCTGTGCACTTCCTTTACTAATTGTACAGGACCTATGATGCTGAAGAATATGTCATCACTTGCAGATGCTCCAATCTAGCCGGGGAACTACATGTGACGCTTTGGTGTGGGAGGGAAACCCACACCAAACGTAGGAGGGAAAGGGGTGAGAGGAAGAGGCCTGGAAACTAGGGAAAGGAGTAGGTCACCTGCTATTGAAACCCAAATCAAAGTCCTGACTGACTGCAAGTATGAACTAACCCCAAAGGTAGGTGAGGTTATACACAGGAACCTAAAGTCTTAACTCACCCTGTACGACCCTGGTACTAATGTCAGGACAAGAGACAACCTGTTCCTCCAAATGGTAGGACGAACAGGAGTCTCCCTCAGGCCTAAACACAAATGACAGGGAAAAGAGCAAAACATTACTGCCAAGATGAATAACTTTACATTTATCCACACTGAACCTCCTTTGCCAAGTTGATGCCCAATAACTCAGAGTGTTAAAGTCGGCTTGTAGCTTATGGACATCTTTCATAGACTGCACAGTACTACATAGCTTTGTGTCATCTGCAAAAATAGAAATTGTGCTATTAATACTGTCCTCGATATCATTTATAAAAAAATTAAATAATAGAGGATCCTGAGTTTACAAGCACCGCTTTTGAAAAACTAGAACTTATTTTCCAGCATCTACTGTTCACTGAAAGACATCTGTTCTTAAACAAAATGAGACAACAATTACTTTACACTCTGGTTACTAGGGATGAGCGAACTCGAACTGTATAGTTCGGGTTCGTACCGAATTTTGGGGTGTCCGTGACACGGACCCGAACCCGGACATTTTCGTAAAAGTCCGGGTTCGGGTTCGGTGTTCGTCGCTTTCTTCGCGCTTTTGTGACGCTTTCTTGGCGCTTTTTGAAAGGCTGCAAAGCAGCCAATCAACAAGCGTCATACTACTTGCCCCAAGAGGCCATCACAGCCATGCCTACTATTGGCATGGCTGTGATTGGCCAGAGCACCATGTGACCCAGCCTCTATTTAAGCTGGAGTCACATAGCGCCGCCCGTCACTCTGCTCTGATTAGCGTAGGGAGAGGTTGCGGCTGCGACAGTAGGGCGAGATTAGGCAGATTAACTCCTCCAAAGGACTTGATTAACTGATCGATCTGCAGCTGTGGATCATTGAGCTGCTGATCCTCAATTGCTCACTGTTTTTAGGCTGCCCAGACCGTTTGTCAGTCACATTTTTCTGGGGTGATCGGCGGCCATTTTGTGTCTTGTGGTGCGCCAGCACAAGCTGCGACCAAGTGCATTTAACCCTCAATGGTGTGGTTGTTTTTTGGCTAAAGCCTACATCAGGGTGAAGCTGTCACACCAAGTGCATTTAACCCTCAGTAGTGTGGTTGGTCAAGCTATCACACCAAGTGCATTTAACCAGCAATAGTCTGTTCATTTTTTGGCCATATACTAAATCAGGGGCAAGCTGCGCCCGTCACCAAGTGCATTTAACCCTCAGTAGTGTGGTTGGTCAAGCTGTGACACCAAGTGCATTTAACCAGCAATAGTCTGTTCATTTTTTGGCCATATACTACATCAGGGGCAAGCTGCGCCCATCACCAAGTGCATTTAACCAGCAATAGTGTGGTTATTTTTTGGCCATATCCCAGTCTAATTCTGTCACTAAATCCATACCGGTCACCCAGCGCCTAAATACTAGGCCTCAAATTTATATTCCGCTAAATCTCTCGTTACCGCTGTCCTGTTGTGGCTGGGAAAGTTATTTAGTGTCCGTCAAAGCACATTTTTTGTTCTGGGTTGAAATACAATTCCCAATTTAGCAATTTAAAAATTTAGTGGTTTCTGCTGTATCAGAGCTATTTGAAATCTATCCCTAAAAGGGTATATAATATTCAAGGTGCACATAGGGTCATTCAGAATAACTTCACACACCCGCTACTGTGCATTTCCAAGTCTAATTCTGTCACTAAACCCATACCTGTCACCCAGCGCCTAAATACTAGGCCTCAAATTTATATCCAGCTAAATCTGTCCTTAGTGCTGTAGCTGGGCGAGTTATTTAGTGTCCGTTCAAGCACATTTCTTGTTCTGGGTTGAAATACAATTCCCAATTTAGCAATTTCATAATTTAGTGGTTTCTGCTATATCAGAGCTATTTGAAATCTATCCCTAAAAGGGTATATAATATTCAAGGTGCACATTGGGTCATTCAGAATAACTTCACACACACCCGCTACTGTGTATTTCCAAGTCTAATTCTGTCACTAAACCCATACCTGTCACCCAGCGCCTAAATACTAGGCCTCAAATTTATATCCTGCTAAATCTCTCGTTAGTGCTGTAGCTGGGCGAGTTATTTAGTGTCCGTTCGAGCACATTTCTTGTTCTGGGTTGAAATACAATTCCCAATTTAGCAATTTCATAATTTAGTGGTTTCTGCTATATCAGAGCTATTTGAAATCTATCCCTAAAAGGGTATATAATATTCAAGGTGCACATTGGGTCATTCAGAATAACTTCACACACACCCGCTACTGTGTATTTCCAAGTCTAATTCTGTCACTAAACCCATACCTGTCACCCAGCGCCTAAATACTAGGCCTCAAATTTATATCCCGCTAAATCTGTCCTTAGTGCTGTAGCTGGGCGAGTTATTTAGTGTCCGTTCAAGCACATTTCTTGTTCTGGGTTGAAATACAATTCCCAATTTAGCAATTTCATAATTTAGTGGTTTCTGCTATATCAGAGCTATTTGAAATCTATCCCTAAAAGGGTATATAATATTCAAGGTGCACATTGGGTCATTCAGAATAACTTCACACACACCCGCTACTGTGTATTTCCAAGTCTAATTCTGTCACTAAACCCATACCTGTCACCCAGCGCCTAAATACTAGGCCTCAAATTTATATCCTGCTAAATCTCTCGTTAGTGCTGTAGCTGGGCGAGTTATTTAGTGTCCGTTCAAGCACATTTCTTGTTCTGGGTTGAAATACAATTCCCAATTTAGCAATTTCATAATTTAGTGGTTTCTGCTATATCAGAGCTATTTGAAATCTATCCCTAAAAGGGTATATAATATTCAAGGTGCACATTGGGTCATTCAGAATAACTTCACACACACCCGCTACTGTGTATTTCCAAGTCTAATTCTGTCACTAAACCCATACCTGTCACCCAGCGCCTAAATACTAGGCCTCAAATTTATATCCTGCTAAATCTCTCGTTAGTGCTGTAGCTGGGCGAGTTATTTAGTGTCCGTTCAAGCACATTTCTTGTTCTGGGTTGAAATACAATTCCCAATTTAGCAATTTCATAATTTAGTGGTTTCTGCTATATCAGAGCTATTTGAAATCTATCCCTAAAAGGGTATATAATATTCAAGGTGCACATTGGGTCATTCAGAATAACTTCACACACACCCGCTACTGTGTATTTCCAAGTCTAATTCTGTCACTAAACCCATACCTGTCACCCAGCGCCTAAATACTAGGCCTCAAATTTATATCCTGCTAAATCTCTCGTTAGTGCTGTAGCTGGGCGAGTTATTTAGTGTCCGTTCAAGCACGTTTCTTGTTCTGGGTTGAAATACAATTCCCAATTTAGCAATTTCATAATTTAGTGGTTTCTGCTATATCAGAGCTATTTGAAATCTATCCCTAAAAGGGTATATAATATTCAAGGTGCACATTGGGTCATTCAGAATAACTTCACACACACCCGCTACTGTGTATTTCCAAGTCTAATTCTGTCACTAAACCCATACCTGTCACCCAGCGCCTAAATACTAGGCCTCAAATTTATATCCTGCTAAATCTCTCGTTAGTGCTGTAGCTGGGCGAGTTATTTAGTGTCCGTTCAAGCACATTTCTTGTTCTGGGTTGAAATACAATTCCCAATTTAGCAATTTCATAATTTAGTGGTTTCTGCTATATCAGAGCTATTTGAAATCTATCCCTAAAAGGGTATATAATATTCAAGGTGCACATTGGGTCATTCAGAATAACTTCACACACACCCGCTACTGTGTATTTCCAAGTCTAATTCTGTCACTAAACCCATACCTGTCACCCAGCGCCTAAATACTAGGCCTCAAATTTATATCCTGCTAAATCTCTCGTTAGTGCTGTAGCTGGGCGAGTTATTTAGTGTCCGTTCAAGCACATTTCTTGTTCTGGGTTGAAATACAATTCCCAATTTAGCAATTTCATAATTTAGTGGTTTCTGCTATATCAGAGCTATTTGAAATCTATCCCTAAAAGGGTATATAATATTCAAGGTGCACATTGGGTCATTCAGAATAACTTCACACACACCCGCTACTGTGTATTTCCAAGTCTAATTCTGTCACTAAACCCATACCTGTCACCCAGCGCCTAAATACTAGGCCTCAAATTTATATCCAGCTAAATCTGTCCTTAGTGCTGTAGCTGGGCGAGTTATTTAGTGTCCGTTCAAGCACATTTCTTGTTCTGGGTTGAAATACAATTCCCAATTTAGCAATTTCATAATTTAGTGGTTTCTGCTATATCAGAGCTATTTGAAATCTATCCCTAAAAGGGTATATAATATTCAAGGTGCACATTGGGTCATTCAGAATAACTTCACACACACCCGCTACTGTGTATTTCCAAGTCTAATTCTGTCACTAAACCCATACCTGTCACCCAGCGCCGAAATACTAGGCCTCAAATTTATATCCTGCTAAATCTCTCGTTAGTGCTGTAGCTGGGCGAGTTATTTAGTGTCCGTTCAAGCACGTTTCTTGTTCTGGGTTGAAATACAATTCCCAATTTAGCAATTTCATAATTTAGTGGTTTCTGCTATATCAGAGCTATTTAAAATCTATCCCTAAAAGGGTATATAATATTCAAGGTGCACATTGGGTCATTCAGAATAACTTCACACACACCCGCTACTGTGTATTTCCAAGTCTAATTCTGTCACTAAACCCATACCTGTCACCCAGCGCCTAAATACTAGGCCTCAAATTTATATCCTGCTAAATCTCTCGTTAGTGCTGTAGCTGGGCGAGTTATTTAGTGTCCGTTCAAGCACATTTCTTGTTCTGGGTTGAAATACAATTCCCAATTTAGCAATTTCATAATTTAGTGGTTTCTGCTATATCAGAGCTATTTGAAATCTATCCCTAAAAGGGTATATAATATTCAAGGTGCACATTGGGTCATTCAGAATAACTTCACACACACCCGCTACTGTGTATTTCCAAGTCTAATTCTGTCACTAAACCCATACCTGTCACCCAGCGCCTAAATACTAGGCCTCAAATTTATATCCTGCTAAATCTCTCGTTAGTGCTGTAGCTGGGCGAGTTATTTAGTGTCCGTTCAAGCACATTTCTTGTTCTGGGTTGAAATACAATTCCCAATTTAGCAATTTCATAATTTAGTGGTTTCTGCTATATCAGAGCTATTTGAAATCTATCCCTAAAAGGGTATATAATATTCAAGGTGCACATTGGGTCATTCAGAATAACTTCACACACACCCGCTACTGTGTATTTCCAAGTCTAATTCTGTCACTAAACCCATACCTGTCACCCAGCGCCTAAATACTAGGCCTCAAATTTATATCCAGCTAAATCTGTCCTTAGTGCTGTAGCTGGGCGAGTTATTTAGTGTCCGTTCAAGCACATTTCTTGTTCTGGGTTGAAATACAATTCCCAATTTAGCAATTTCATAATTTAGTGGTTTCTGCTATATCAGAGCTATTTGAAATCTATCCCTAAAAGGGTATATAATATTCAAGGTGCACATTGGGTCATTCAGAATAACTTCACACACACCCGCTACTGTGTATTTCCAAGTCTAATTCTGTCACTAAACCCATACCTGTCACCCAGCGCCGAAATACTAGGCCTCAAATTTATATCCTGCTAAATCTGTCCTTAGTGCTGTAGGTGGGCGAGTTATTTAGTGTCCGTTCAAGCACATTTCTTGTTCTGGGTTGAAATACAATTCCCAATTTAGCAATTTCATAATTTAGTGGTTTCTGCTATATCAGAGCTATTTGAAATCTATCCCTAAAAGGGTATATAATATTCAAGGTGCACATTGGGTCATTCAGAATAACTTCACACACACCCGCTACTGTGTATTTCCAAGTCTAATTCTGTCACTAAACCCATACCTGTCACCCAGCGCCGAAATACTAGGCCTCAAATTTATATCCTGCTAAATCTGTCCTTAGTGCTGTAGGTGGGCGAGTTATTTAGTGTCCGTTCAAGCACATTTCTTGTTCTGGGTTGAAATACAATTCCCAATTTAGCAATTTCATAATTTAGTGGTTTCTGCTATATCAGAGCTATTTGAAATCTATCCCTAAAAGGGAATATAATATTCAAGGTGCACATTGGGTCATTCAGAATAACTTCACACACACACGCTTCTGTGCATTTCCAAGTCTAATTCTGTCACTAAATCCATACCGGTCACCCAGCGCCTAAATACTAGGCCTCAAATTTATATCCCGCTGAATTTGAATACAATACATTGGGCCAAATAATATATTTGTTGTTGTGGTGAACCATAACAATGAGAAAAACATCTAGTAAGGGACGCGGACGAGGACATGGTCGTGGTGGTGTTAGTGGACCCTCTGGTGCTGGGAGAGGACGTGGCCGTTCTGCCACATCCACACGTCCTAGTGTACCAACTACCTCAGGTCCCAGTAGCCGCCAGAATTTACAGCGATATATGGTGGGGCCCAATGCCGTTCTAAGGATGGTAAGGCCTGAGCAGGTACAGGCATTAGTCAATTGGGTGGCCGACAGTGGATCCAGCACGTTCACATTATCTCCCACCCAGTCTTCTGCAGAAAGCGCACAGATGGCGCCTGAAAACCAACCCCATCAGTCTGTCACATCACCCCCATGCATACCAGGGAAACTGTCTCAGCCTCAAGTTATGCAGCAGTCTCTTATGCTGTTTGAAGACTCCGCTGGCAGGGTTTCCCAAGGGCATCCACCTAGCCCTTCCCCAGCGGTGAAAGACATAGAATGCACTGACGCACAACCACTTATGTTTAATGATGATGAGGACATGGGAATACCACCTCAGCATGTCTCTGATGATGACGAAACACAGGTGCCAACTGCTGCGTCTTTCTGCAGTGTGCAGACTGAACAGGAGGTCAGGGATCAAGACTGGGTGGAAGACGATGCAGGGGACGATGAGGTCCTAGACCCCACATGGAATGAAGGTCGTGCCACTGACTTTCACAGTTCGGAGGAAGAGGCAGTGGTGAGACCGAGCCAACAGCGTAGCAAAAGAGGGAGCAGTGGGCAAAAGCAGAACACCCGCCGCCAAGAGACTCCGCCTGCTACTGACCGCAGCCATCTGGGACCGAGCACCCCAAAGGCAGCTTCAAGGAGTTCCCTGGCATGGCACTTCTTCAAACAATGTGCTGACGACAAGACCCGAGTGGTTTGCACGCTGTGCCATCAGAGCCTGAAGCGAGGCATTAACGTTCTGAACCTGAGCACAACCTGCATGACCAGGCACCTGCATGCAAAGCATGAACTGCAGTGGAGTAAACACCTTAAAACCAAGGAAGTCACTCAGGCTCCCCCTGCTACCTCTTCTGCTGCTGCCGCCTCGGCCTATTCTGCTGCTGCCGCCTCGGCCTCTTCCTCCGCCTCTGGAGGAACGTTGGCACCTGCCGCCCAGCAAACAGGGGATGTACCACCAACACCACCACCACCACCTCCGTCACCAAGCGTCTCAACCATGTCACACGCCAGCGTTCAGCTCTCCATCTCACAAACATTTGATAGAAAGCGTAAATTCCCACCTAGCCACCCTCGATCCCTGGCCCTGAATGCCAGCATTTCTAAACTACTGGCCTATGAAATGCTGTCATTTAGGCTGGTGGACACAGACAGCTTCAAACAGCTCATGTCGCTTGCTGTCCCACAGTATGTTGTTCCCAGCCGGCACTACTTCTCCAAGAGAGCCGTGCCTTCCCTGCACAACCAAGTATCCGATAAAATCAAGTGTGCACTGCGCAACGCCATCTGTAGCAAGGTCCACCTAACCACAGATACGTGGACCAGTAAGCACGGCCAGGGACGCTATATCTCCCTAACTGCACACTGGGTAAATGTAGTGGCAGCTGGGCCCCAGGCGGAGAGCTGTTTGGCGCACGTCCTTCCGCCGCCAAGGATCGCAGGGCAACATTCTTTGCCTCCTGTTGACACCTCCTCCTTCTCGGCTTCCTCCTCCTCTTCTTCCACCTGCTCATCCAGTCAGCCACACACCTTCACCACCAACTTCAGCACAGCCCGGGGTAAACGTCAGCAGGCCATTCTGAAACTCATATGTTTGGGGGACAGGCCCCACACCGCACAGGAGTTGTGGCGGGGTATTGAACAACAGACCGACGAGTGGTTGCTGCCGGTGAGCCTCAAGCCCGGCCTGGTGGTGTGTGATAATGGGCGAAATCTCGTTGCAGCTCTGGGACTAGCCAATTTGACGCACATCCCTTGCTTGGCGCATGTGCTGAATTTGGTGGTGCAGAAGTTCATTCACAACTACCCCGACATGTCAGAGCTGCTGCATAAAGTGCGGGCCGTCTGTTCGCGCTTCCGGCGTTCACATCCTGCTGCTGCTCGCCTGTCTGCGCTACAGCGTAACTTCGGCCTTCCCGCTCACCGCCTCATATGCGACGTGCCCACCAGGTGGAACTCCACCTTGCACATGCTGGACAGACTGTGCGAGCAGCAGCAGGCCATAGTGGAGTTTCAGCTGCAGCACGCACGGGTCAGTCGCACTACAGAACAGCACCACTTCACCACCAATGACTGGGCCTCCATGCGAGACCTGTGTGCCCTGTTGCGCTGTTTCGAGTACTCCACCAACATGGCCAGTGGCGATGACACCGTTATCAGCGTTACAATACCACTTCTATGTCTCCTTGAGAAAACACTTAGGGCGATGATGGAAGAGGAGGTGGCCCAGGAGGAGGAGGAGGAGGAGGAAGAGGGGTCATTTTTAGCACTTTCAGGCCAGTCTCTTCGAAGTGACTCAGAGGGAGGTTTTTGGCAACAGCAGAGGCCAGGTACAAATGTGGCCAGCCAGGGCCCACTACTGGAGGACGAGGAGGACGAGGATGAGGAGGAGGTGGAGGAGGATGAGGATGAAGCATGGTCACAGCGGGGTGGCACCCAACGCAGCTCGGGTCCATCACTGGTGCGTGGCTGGGGGGAAAGGCAGGACGATGACGATACGCCTCCCACAGAGGACAGCTTGTCCTTACCCCTGGGCAGCCTGGCACACATGAGCGACTACATGCTGCAGTGCCTGCGCAACGACAGCAGAGTTGCCCACATTTTAACCTGTGCGGACTACTGGGTTGCCACCCTGCTGGATCCACGCTACAAAGACAATGTGCCCACCTTACTTCCTGCACTGGAGCGTGATAGGAAGATGCGCGAGTACAAGCGCACGTTGGTAGACGCGCTACTGAGAGCATTCCCAAATGTCACAGGGGAACAAGTGGAAGCCCAAGGCCAAGGCAGAGGAGGAGCAAGAGGTCGCCAAGGCAGCTGTGTCACGGCCAGCTCCTCTGAGGGCAGGGTTAGCATGGCAGAGATGTGGAAAACTTTTGTCAACACGCCACAGCTAACTGCACCACCACCTGATACGCAACGTGTTAGCAGGAGGCAACATTTCACTAACATGGTGGAACAGTACGTGTGCACACCCCTCCACGTACTGACTGATGGTTCGGCCCCATTCAACTTCTGGGTCTCTAAATTGTCCACGTGGCCAGAGCTAGCCTTTTATGCCTTGGAGGTGCTGGCCTGCCCGGCAGCCAGCGTTTTGTCTGAACGTGTATTCAGCACGGCAGGGGGCGTCATTACAGACAAACGCAGCCGCCTGTCTACAGCCAATGTGGACAAGCTGACGTTCATAAAAATGAACCAGGCATGGATCCCACAGGACCTGTCCGTCCCTTGTCCAGATTAGACATTAACTACCTCCCCATAACCATATATTATTGGACTCCAGGGCACTTCCTCATTCAATCCTATTTTTATTTTCATTTTACCATTATATTGCGAGGCTACCCAAAGTTGAATGAACCTCTCCTCTGCCTGTGTGCTAGGCCTAAATATATGCCAATGGACTGTTGCAGTGGTGGCTGACGTGAAGCCTCATTCTCTGCTATGACATGCAGACTAATTCTCTGCTGACATGAAGACAGATTCTCTGTTACGGGACCTCCCTCCTCTGCCTGGGTGCTGGGCCTAAATATATGCCAATGGACTGTTGCAGTGGTGGGTGACGTGAAGCCTCATTCTCTGCTATGACATGCAGACTGATTCTCTGCTGACATGAAGCCAGATTCTCTGTTACGGGACCTCTCTCCTCTGCCTGTGTGCTAGGCCTAAATATATGCCAATGGACTGTTGCAGTGGTGGCTGACGTGAAGCCTCATTCTCTGCTATGACATGCAGACTAATTCTCTGCTGACATGAAGCCAGATTGTCTGTTACGGGACCTCTCTCCTCTGCCTGGGTGCTGGGCCTAAATTTATGACAATGGACTGTTGCAGTGGTGGCTGACGTGAAGCCTGATTCTCTGCTATGACATGCAGACTGATTCTCTGCTGACATGAAGCCAGATCCTCTGTTACGGGACCTCTCTCCTCTGCCTGTGTGTGTGCTGGGCCTAAATATATGCCAATGGACTGTTGCAGTGGTGGCTGACGTGAAGCCTCATTCTCTGCTATGACATGCAGACTGATTCTCTGCTGACATGAAGCCAGATTCTCTGTTACGGGACCTCTCTCCTCTGCCTGTGTGTGTGCTGGGCCTAAATATATGCCAATGGACTGTTGCAGTGGTGGCTGACGTGAAGCCTCATTCTCTGTTATGACATGCAGACTGATTCTCTGCTGACATGAAGCCAGATTCTCTGTTACGGGACCTCTCTCCTCTGCCTGTGTGTGTGCTGGGCCTAAATATATGCCAATGGACTGTTGCAGTGGTGGCTGACGTGAAGCCTCATTCTCTGCTATGACATGCAGACTAATTCTCTGCTGACATGAAGACAGATTCTCTGTTACGGGACCTCCCTCCTCTGCCTGGGTGCTGGGCCTAAATATATGCCAATGGACTGTTGCAGTGGTGGGTGACGTGAAGCCTCATTCTCTGCTATGACATGCAGACTGATTCTCTGCTGACATGAAGCCAGATTGTCTGTTACGGGACCTCCCTCCTCTGCCTGGGTGCTGGGCCTAAATATATGCCAATGGACTGTTGCAGTGGTGGCTGACGTGAAGCCTCATTCTCTGCTATGACATGCAGACTAATTCTCTGCTGACATGAAGACAGATTCTCTGTTACGGGACCTCCCTCCTCTGCCTGGGTGCTGGGCCTAAATATATGCCAATGGACTGTTGCAGTGGTGGCTGACGTGAAGCCTCATTCTCTGCTATGACATGCAGACTAATTCTCTGCTGACATGAAGACAGATTCTCTGTTACGGGACCTCCCTCCTCTGCCTGGGTGCTGGGCCTAAATATATGCCAATGGACTGTTGCAGTGGTGGGTGACGTGAAGCCTCATTCTCTGCTATGACATGCAGACTGATTCTCTGCTGACATGAAGCCAGATTGTCTGTTACGGGACCTCTCTCCTCTGCCTGTGTGCTAGGCCTAAATATATGCCAATGGACTGTTGCAGTGGTGGCTGACGTGAAGCCTCATTCTCTGCTATGACATGCAGACTGATTCTCTGCTGACATGAAGCCAGATCGTCTGTTACGGGACCTCTCTGCTCTGCCTGTGTGCTAGGCCTAAATATATGCCAATGGACTGTTGCAGTGGTGGGTGACGTGAAGCCTCATTCTCTGCTATGACATGCAGACTGATTCTCTGCTGTCATGAAGCCAGATTGTCTGTTACGGGACCTCTCTGCTCTGCCTGTGTGCTAGGCCTAAATATATGCCAATGGACTGTTGCAGTGGTGGGTGACGTGAAGCCTCATTCTCTGCTATGACATGCAGACTGATTCTCTGCTGACATGAAGCCAGATTGTCTGTTACGGGACCTCTCTCCTCTGCCTGTGTGCTAGGCCTAAATATATGCCAATGGACTGTTGCAGTGGTGGCTGACGTGAAGCCTCATTCTCTGCTATGACATGCAGACTAATTCTCTGCTGACATGAAGCCAGATTGTCTGTTACGGGACCTCTCTCCTCTGCCTGGGTGCTGGGCCTAAATTTATGACAATGGACTGTTGCAGTGGTGGCTGACGTGAAGCCTGATTCTCTGCTATGACATGCAGACTGATTCTCTGCTGACATGAAGCCAGATCCTCTGTTACGGGACCTCTCTCCTCTGCCTGTGTGTGTGCTGGGCCTAAATATATGCCAATGGACTGTTGCAGTGGTGGCTGACGTGAAGCCTCATTCTCTGCTATGACATGCAGACTGATTCTCTGCTGACATGAAGCCAGATTCTCTGTTACGGGACCTCTCTCCTCTGCCTGTGTGTGTGCTGGGCCTAAATATATGCCAATGGACTGTTGCAGTGGTGGCTGACGTGAAGCCTCATTCTCTGCTATGACATGCAGACTAATTCTCTGCTGACATGAAGACAGATTCTCTGTTACGGGACCTCCCTCCTCTGCCTGGGTGCTGGGCCTAAATATATGCCAATGGACTGTTGCAGTGGTGGCTGACGTGAAGCCTCATTCTCTGCTATGACATGCAGACTAATTCTCTGCTGACATGAAGACAGATTCTCTGTTACGGGACCTCTCTCCTCTGCCTGGGTGCCGGGGCCTAAATATCTGAGAATGGACTGTTCCAGTGGTGGGTGACGGGAAGCCAGATTCTCTGCTATGGAACCTCTCTCCAATTGATTTTGGTTAATTTTTATTTATTTAATTTTAATTTTAATTCATTTCCCTATCCACATTTGTTTGCAGGGGATTTACCTACATGTTGCTGCCTTTTGCAGCCCTCTAGCTCTTTCCTGGGCTGTTTTACAGCCTTTTTAGTGCCGAAAAGTTCGGGTCCCCATTGACTTCAATGGGGTTCGGGTTCGGGACGAAGTTCGGATCGGGTTCGGATCCCGAACCCGAACATTTCCGGGATGTTCGGCCGAACTTCTCGAACCCGAACATCCAGGTGTTCGCTCAACTCTACTGGTTACCACTAATGACAAGTACTGTATATTAATATTTTTCAAATGAACACATGTCTAAAGGCCACTTATAGAAATTATACCATAGCCAGTTGAATCTGCCATCTTTTATGGGACTGATGAACTGTCTAAAGTTTATGGGGCTCTTGACTTCCCCCTAACATATAAAGTTGGGGGCAAAAAAGGATCAGGCACTTTGAATTTTAAAGCTCAATACCCTATAAGCTATAGCAATCTTTGTGTAGCTTCCTCCCTACTGAAAATGCATTGCTGACAGCTATTGAAGAGGTATAAGTGTCTTCACTAAAATCTAGAGAATGCTGCCACAGTGTTGTGTTGATTGGGAGTTTCTACAGAGACGGGTAAGAACTGAAATGCTAAAAGGGGAAAAACTTAGTATACAGAAGAAGAAAAATTAGAAAATAAAGATCACACAGAGGGCAAAGTATGTATTTCTGCCAGCAAACAGCATAAAAATGAGATTCCATGAGTGCCCCAACTAAGGGCTCATGCACAACCGTATTTTCTTTCCATATGTTCGCATGTCCGTTCTGCAAAAAAATAGAACATGTCCTATTATTGGCTACATAAGACTTGTACTGTTCTATTAGGGCCAGTTATTCTGTTCTGCAAAATAAGAAATGCACACACATGTCATTCGTATATTTTGCAGATCCGTGTTTTGCAGACCGCAAAATACATACGATCGTGTTCATGAGCTCTAACATACAAGGATGGGACTGTTCTATTATGGGCCAGCTGTTCCGTTCCACAAAATACGGAATCCACACAGATGTCATCCGTATTTTTTGTGGATCCGTGCTTTGTGGATGCCAAAATACATACAGTTATGTGCACGAGTCCTAAAGCTGTAGTAACAGCTGTTTAGCAACAGGTAACCAAAAGATATGTCAATATAAAGAAATCAACTTCCTTATGAATTTTCAAAAAAAACTTCTTCTAAATAAAGTTAAAATTTCAGTGATTTGATTCGGATGATTTGCACAATAAACCGACCACTATTTTATATATCAAATACAGCACACTAGTGAGGAAAACAGGGCAGGGCAGATAAAGATGAAGGATAATATGACCCTGGGCAGGGCAATGGCCTGCAGGCTTTCTCATAATGCCTTGCAGCTTCACAGCCAATCAGAAGGAAGGATATTGACTTGTCTAATAAGCACTATGTAACATCCCAAGCTGAGACTCTATTCTTAGCTCAGCTTCGGATTTCCAGATTTTTCCAATCATGAGTTTGCAAATGTAAATTGGAATGTTGCCTATGCTGCTCAATGCTAGTGTATACACCCAAAAAACAAACAAAAACATTTGCATAGACAAGTTCCTTATTCATTTTAAAGGGTAGGTAAAACTCTATCAGTTCCTACTCAGAAGGTAGGCAAGATATGGGATTAAAATGTATAAGATATGCAAGAGTATCTCTGAGAACACCCACGGGTTCTGGGTTTGCAAAGGAAGGGACAGGATTGCAACCTCTATGTGGATAAATATTACACAAGTATTCTACTGTTTATGTCCCTAACTTCCAGAGATACTGTAGGTTGTGGCACAGTATTAAAAAAAACAGAGAGGCCTTCTTAGATCCCTGCATGGGCAACCACTTAAAACACGACAGCAGGATTCTCCTAAATGAGAACATGGTGGTTGTTAAGTACAAAAACTAGCGGAATGTCCCTGTACTGACCACGGTTCATATTAACACCAGCTCCAAGTCGTCATCACTGATTTTGTCAATACTCCTGCCAAGCATGATAATCTTTTGCACTATTCTCTACTGATTCTGCAGCCAGGCAGAACCTTAGGGGCAACACATGAGGTGCATGGTGGGCCAATGAGGGGCCTAATAATAACACAGTTTATTGGTTTACTCACTGTTAGCAGAAACCCTCCCTGGGCCGGCAGCACCGTGGTGAGGAAGACAGCACAAAATCCTCCGGGGCACACTCTGCGGTAGGGAAACACCAGCCTAGATTGAGGTTGAGGTGCCCTTGATGGCAGTGGTGTTTAGGGTGCTTGTGGCGGCTGGGTCCCTTGGTGTTATTTGTTGTGACGCCAGTACCGTTAATGGTGGTACAACCAGTTGTAGTAGTGTGGAAGAATAAAGTAGACAGTGGTAGGATACAACTCACAACTTTTATTGAGGTTGGTTCCAGTTGCGGCATATACATCCAGACAGAATACAGTCTTTTGCAATTTAGAGGAATTCTGTTGATCCACTGTTAATAGGTTTGGCTGGGTTTAACTTAGCTTGAAGGTCCTTTTTAAACCAGTAGAATTGGGTAAGGTTGCCTGTAATACTTATTGGTATGTTTAGTCCTATTATTTCTGTTTCTTCCAAGACCTTAAACAGGTAGCTAATCTTTATTCTTCAATATATGGTGAGGCTGCCTGTAGCTAGATTGTCCTCCACCATGTGCAAAGGTGCCCATTAAGCCTTTAGTAGTGGCTGTTATCACTGATGTCTCTCTTTAGCTTGGTTTTCTTCCAGGGATGCAAACTATCCTTTGGTTGTAGGATGTAGGAACTAAGAGGATCACAGGAGGAAAACGCTCTCCTGCACCTCATACCTTGGCTCTACCTCATTTCTTCATCTGACTTCACCCACTAATCTGTGTTGAGTAGCCTCAGCTTAACAACTGGCTCTGCACCTCTCATCTCTTCACTTGTCTCTACCTTCCTTCACTACTTCCCTTAGGCCTGACTTAAGTATTTATATGACCTAAGTGCTATCCCATCTAGTTGTGGGATGTATAAATTACACCAGACCAGTCTATGAACAAGGATACAACAGGTGTTGTAATACAAAATGACATGCAATGTGATAATGCCGTTTCACAGTAATTTAGCAGTTCCCATGTGTCCTGAATGGGACACTACAATTCTAGTGGATCCTTCTGCAGAGTTTAATACAGTAGACCACAAACTCCTCCTCACCATAATCCACTCAATTGGCCTTAAGGACACTGCTTTCTTCTGGTTCTCTTTCTATCTCTTTGGCCGCTTCTTTAGAGTATCTTTCACTGGCTCTACTTCTTCTCCTCTTCCCCTTGATGTTGGGGTCCTCTACTCTTTTCTCTCTACACAGCCCCCATCAGACAGATTATCAGTAAATTGGTCTTTTAGGACCATCTCTATGCCTACGACACCCACATATACACTTCATCCCCTGATATCACCCGTGCTTTACTACAAAACACCAGTTATTGTCTCTAACATCATGTCCTCTCTGTATCTAAAACTAAACCTGTCAAGAACTGAACTTCTTGTCTTTACAACATCTACTAACTCACCTAAAATTGATATTTCAATTTCGGTCTGCGGTACTGTCATAACTCCTGGGCAACACACTCGCTGTCTTGGGTCATGTTTGACTCTGATCTTTTCTTTGTTCTCCATATACAATCACTTGCACACTCTTGTTGTCTGCACCTCAAGAACATCTCCAGAATCTGCCCTTTTCTTACGCTGGAAACGGCCAAAACTCTCATTGCCTTGATACATTCTCGTCTTGACTACTGCAATCCATTACTAATTGGTCTCTCTCTTACTAAACTCTACTCCCTTCAGTCTGTCTGCAGCCAGGCTTATCTACACTGTATATGTCCACCCGCTATACTGATGCCACTAGCCTGTGCCAGTCACTTCACTGGTTGCCCTTTGTAGAGGGAAGGAGTATTATGCAAATATATGCCTTTTAATATATACATATATATATATATGTGTATATATATATATATATATATATATATATATATATTGGCCCTGTATGGCCAGTATGGGCCCAGGTATGTGTAATATATATATATATATATATATATATATATATATACAGTGGAGGAAATAATTATTTGACCCCTCACTGATTTTGTAAGTTTGTCCAATGACAAAGAAATGAAAAGTCTCAGAACAGTATCATTTCAATGGTAGGTTTATTGTAACAGTGGCAGATAGCACATCAAAAGGAAAATCGAAAAAATAACTTTAAATAAAAGATAGCAACTAATTTGCATTTCATTGAGTGAAATAAGTATTTGAACCCTCTAACAAAAAAAGACTTAATACTTGGTGGAAAAACCCTTGTTTGCAAGCACAGAGGTCAAACGTTTCTTGTAATTGATGACCAAGTTTGCGCACATTTTAGGAGGAATGTTGGTCCACTCCTCTTTGCAGATCATCTCTAAATCCCTAAGGTTTCGAGGCTGTCTCTGTGCAACTCTGAGCTTGAGCTCCCTCCATAGGTTTTCGATTGGATTAAGGTCCGGAGACTGACTAGGCCACTCCATGACCTTAATGTGCTTCTTCTTGAGCCACTCCTTTGTTGCCTTTGCTGTATGTTTTGGGTCATTGTCGTGCTGGAACACCCATCCACGACCCATTTTCAGTTTCCTGGCAGAGGGAAGGAGGTTGTCGCTCAGGATTTCACGATACATGGCTCCGTCCATTTTCCCGTTTATGCGAATAAGTTGTCCTGTGCCCTTAGCAGAAAAACACCCCCAAAGCAAAATGTTTCCACCCCCATGCTTGACGGTGGGGACGGTGTTTTGGGGGTCATAGGCAGCATTTTTCTTCCTCCAAACACAGCGAGTTGAGTTAATGCCAAAGAGCTCTATTTTGGTCTCATCAGACCACAGCACCTTCTCCCAGTCACTCTCTGAATCATTCAGGTGTTCATTGGCAAACTTCAGACGGGCCTGCACATGTGCCTTCCTGAGCAGGGGGACCTTGCGAGCCCTGCAGGATTTTAATCCATTGCGGTGTAATGTGTTTCCAATGGTTTTCTTGGTGACTGTGGTCCCTGCTAATTTGAGGTCATTAACTAACTCCTCCCGTGTAGTTCTAGGATGCTTTTTCACCTTTCTCAGAACCATTGACACCCCACGAGGTGAGATCTTGCGTGGAGCCCCAGAGCGAGGTCGATTGATGGTCATTTTGTGCTCCTTCCATTTTCGAACAATCGCACCAACAGTTGTCACCTTCTCTCCCAGCTTCTTGCTAATGGTTTTGTAGCCCATTCCAGCCTTGTGCAGGTCTACAATTTTGTCTCTGACATCCTTGGACAGCTCTTTGGTCTTTCCCATGTTGGAGAGTTTGGAGTCTGCTTGATTGATTGATTCTGTGGACAGGTGTCTTTTATACAGGTGACTAGTTAAGACAGGTGTCCTTAATGAGGGTGACTAATTGAGTAGAAGTGTCTAACCACTCTGTGGGAGCCAGAACTCTTAATGGTTGGTAGGGGTTCAAATACTTATTTCACTCAATGAAATGCAAATCAGTTGCTATCTTTTATTTAAAGTTATTTTTTCGATTTTCCTTTTGATGTGCTATCTGCCACTGTTACAATAAACCTACCATTGAAATGATACTGTTCTGAGACTTTTCATTTCTTTGTCATTGGACAAACTTACAAAATCAGTGAGGGGTCAAATAATTATTTCCGCCACTGTATATATATATAGACTAAAAAATTCCACAGCACCTCCAAGGCGTAAAAAAGTAGAAAAAGCTTTATTCACCAGACCCGCAACGTTTCGATCCGCTACCTGGGATCTTTCTCAAGCAGTGACAGCAATTGATAGTGCATTGTGCATATTTATCCAACTTCACATAGTTAAACAATAATCATATTAATCACATATATATATTATATATAGATGTGTGTATGCCCTTTATATCACACATCTGTATATATATATATATATATATATATATATATATAGTAATAGAGCTAAAGTTTGGACACACCTTCTCATTTAAAGAGTTTTCGTTATTTTCATGACTATGAAAATTGTAGATTCACACTGAAGGCATCAAAACTATGAATTAACTCATGTGGAATTATATACATAACAAAAAAGTGTGAAACAACTGAAAATATTCTAGGTTCTTCAAAGTATCCACCTTTTGCTTTGATTACTGCTTTGCACACTCTTGGCATTCTCTTGATGAGCTTCAAGAGGTAGTCACCTGAAATGGTTTTCACTTCTCAGGTGTGCCCTGTCAGGTTTCATAAGTGGGATTTCTTGCCTTATAAATGGGGTTGGGACAATCAGTTGCATTGTGGAGAAGTGAGGTGGATACACAGCCATTAATAGATGACTTGCGCCTATTTATGAATATTAATTATTGAGATTACCCTAAATTTCACTAATTAATATATCCCTTAACACACTTCCACCACAGAATACAGGTCAAACTTCTCACCCTCACACACAAAGCTCTCCACAGTGCTTAACCTTCATATATCTCCCCCTTATTTCCATCTACCACACTACTCGTGCTCTCCTTTCTGCCAATGATCTAAGATTAACATCCTCCATAATTCGTACCTCTCACTCCCGTTTTTTTTAGACTTTTCTCGAGCTGCACCTACTCTCTGGAATTTTCTGCATTTGAATAATGTATCAAGTTAATTCTCAACTTCTCTACCTTTAAATATGCCTTAAAAACACATATTTTCAGGCAGGCTTATCATGCTTCTTAGGTCTCATGCACACAACTGTTTTTCGGGTCCGCATCCGAGCCGCAGTTTTTGCAGCTCGGGTGCGGACCCATTCACTTCAATGGGGCCGCAAAAGATACAGGCAGCCCTCCATGTGCTGTCCGCATCCGACGCTGTTCCGAGGCCGCGCCCAAAAAATATAGCATGTCCTATTCTTGTCCGTTTCTACAATGGGCCGCTCGTTCCATAAATTGCGGAAAGCAAACGGGCGGCTTCCGTTTTTTGTGGATCCGCGGTTTGCGGATCGCAAAAAAATGGAACGGTTGTGTGCATGAGGCCTTAAACTGACTCTTCCTCCAGTAACCCCCCCACTTCCCTCCCACCCCAGCTCTTCAGACCTGAACTCAATCTTCTGATAGTCCTTCATTCAAAGCACTAGCAAACACAGATCATTCTACACCACTCTTTTCAGTACAAAGATGGCTGGACTACTTAATATAACAATCAACTACCTTTTGTGTCACCCCCCACTAAGTCATAGATTGTAAGCTCTTGCGAGCAGGAACCTCACTCCTAGTATTTCAGGTATATTTTAGCCAGTAACTTTGTGATGCATTTTGTTTTGTACATGAACCCTTTGAATTGTAAAGTTCTGCGGAATACAGTGGCATTATGTAAATAAAGATTATTATTGTATATGTCCTGTACCAGTGCATTCTAAGTAATCTCTGGCATCCTCCTTCCAGCTCTGAGTGGAGCTTGTGCTTCGGCTCAGAGTCCTGCAGTGTTTGTTAGAGGGCGTGCGCGGACGTGTCACTCTTTCTTTTGCAAGGAAGCATGTGCATGCCCTCTATCTTCCTCAGCTTCTGGTTAGTCTGCAATGTGTACTTAAAGACACCTTCTTCAACTGGGAGGAGCCTGAGCAATTAGGTTCCTAGCTAGTCTAGTTTCCTGTTTGAGCTAAGGTGTTCTGCTGTTTCTTGTCATTCTGTGTAACGGACTTTGGATTATGTTTTATGGACTTTACCTGATTGTCGCCTGTCTTTACCCCAGTGTACTTTTACAGATTTCCACATGCCCTGACTTCTGCCTTCGTAACCTGACTACCTTCTGTCTGATCAGCCTCTGGCCGCCCAGCATTCACTGGGTGTATTGTGTCACTTGGAGGTCAGTCCAGTGACTTCACACTCAGGTCCTGATTCCCTCGTGTTCTAATAACCCTCTGAGGTAGCACCTGGTACACCCCTAGGGAAAGTCTCTCCTCACCATCAGAGGTATTGTGTAAACAATTAGGGAGTTTGTCACATGGGACAGTTGGTTCTCACCTGCTGGTCATAACATGATGCCTTCTAAATCCAAATGTCGCTTCCTCCCATATTAGTCCTATGGTGCACCTATACAGAAGTGTACAAGCACATAAGGGGTGTTGCTGTATTCAGGAAAAAATGGGTAAAAAAAATTGTTATTCCTTGTGAAAATAAAAAATGTGCCTAAAGCAGTATTTAAAGTAATTTTAAATTTTCACAGCCAAGGGTGTCTACATTCTATGACAAGTGTTTCTAAATTATATGAAATGTCTTTATGGTCAAAATGCTCACTAGACTGCTTCAAAAGTTCCTTGAGGGGTGTAGTTTTCAAAATGGGTCATCACATCAGAGCTTCAGCAATTTTCAGCCATTACTTTGTAAATCAAATTAGGGCCCAAATATACATAGTAGCATAGTTTGTAAGGTTGAAAGAAGACATTTGTCCATCCCACTCAGCCTGATATCCTGCAAGTTGATCCAGAGGAATGGGGGAAAAAATGTGAGGTAGGAGCCAATTTTTCTCATTTTAGTGGGAAAAAATCCTTCCCGACTCCAATCAGGTAGTCAGAATAATTCCCTGGATCAACGACCTCTCTAGATTTCTGATAACTATAACCTGTAATATTATTACACTTCAGAAATACATTTAGGTCCCTCTTGAACTTTTTTAGTGAATACACTATCAGCAACTCCTCAGGCAGAGATTTCCATGGTCTCACTGCTCTTACTGTAAATAATTCTCTTCTATGTTTGTTACTACTAATTTTGGTTGATTTACATTCTTTAAAACATAATTTAATCCTTTAATCCCTAATAGTGTAATTGTGGTGAAATTGCGGCCTGATACTGCTAATTTGGGTTGCTTACATTCTTTAAATATAAACACATCCATTAATCCTTGATTCTGTGGTGAAATTGCAGCATGATACTAGAAATTTTACGGTGTTCACATTCTTTTTCACATAATTCAATGCTTTAATCCCTAATTGTGTAATTGGGGTGAAATTGAGGCCTGATACTATAGATTTTAGGGTGCTCACGTTCTTTTATATATAAGGACATCCATACATCCTTGATTCTGGGGTGAAATTGTGATCTGATACTACAGATTTTAGGGTGCAACAGTCTTTTATACATAAGTAAATACATTCATCCTTCTTTTGGTGTGAAATTGCGCCCTAGCCCTACTGCTATTTTACACTTACAATTACTGCTACAGTAAAGTATGTCCCTTCTAAGGGAACAGGTAGTGGCCAAAATGTTTCTGGAGCTGGCAGAAGTAGCAGCAGAGGAAGGGATGGTAGCAACAGTCGCAGAAACAGGCCAGAGCTACCAGTATCATCCAGCAGTTGTGTTTCGACCAGCAACCCAGCTGTCCTTGAATGGTTGACTTGGCCTTCTCAACATCATCTCAAGTGACATCAGACACCCTCAGCCAGGAGAAGGTGGGCTCCTCTGACACCACACTTAGTTGGCATGGCCCAGGAACAAGCTCTGTGCCCTACCTGTCCTGAACCTATCTCTTTTATTTTCGGTTCCTTCTGCTTGAGAAGTATTGTCTGCCGTCGGTTCTGCTTTTCAGCAAAGAAAAGCTTATTGAGGACAGTCAGCAGCTATGGCCTAGCCAAGATGTGGAGGAGAGATCCACTCCTTACTCTGGTAGGCGGGAAAGTACCGACAATGAGAGTTACAAGAGAGTAGGTGTTGCAAGCAGTCAGGCACATGGCCCTGAGACTGGTGAGGGTGACATCAGTGACGTGCAAACAGTAGTAGATGATGATGTAGCTGATTGTACATGGGAGCAGGGTGAAGAAGGGGCTTCATGAACATCGTCAGGAGATGAGGGTAGCACCAATCATGCCTAGTGCCTACTGTACAAGTCTGTGGGGGCAGTGCTATGATCTGGGGTTGCTGCAGTTGGTCAGGCCTAGGTTCAGCAACAGTATGTGCTCCAAAAATTAGGTCAGCTGACTACCTGAACATACTGAATGACCAGATTATTCCATCAATGGACTTTTTCTTCCCTGATGGCACGGGCATATTCCAAGATGACAAGGCCAAGATTTATCAGGTTTAAATTGTGAAAAAGTGGTTCAGGGAGCATGAGACCTCATTTTCACACATGGATTGGCCACCACAGAGTGCAGACCTTAACCCCATTGAGAATCTTTGGAATGTGCTGGAGAAGGCTTTGCGCAGTAGGTCAGACTCTACCATCATCAATGCAAGATCTTGGTGAAGAGTTAATGCAACACTAGATGGAAATAAATCGTGTGACATTGCAGAAGCTTATTAAAACAATGCCACAGTGAATGGGTGCCGTAATCAAAGCTAAAGGCGGTCCAACAAAATATTAGAATGTGTGACCTTTTTTATATGGTGGCAATTTTTTTTTGGAGAGGCAGTTTATGTCCTTTACGGACAACTGGGTTAATGTGAATCCTGCTCAGCCACACCAGCAACCTGGCCAGGTGATGGTACTGCCGTCTCCATGTTCTCAAGGTGTGAGTGCTGCCCCAATTTCCTCCTCTGCCTCCTCATCCTCAACCTTGTCCTCAGCCTCCACCGCAGGCAAAATTCTGAGAGTTCCTCCAGGATACCACAGATGCAGAACACGGTGGTATCATGTTGTTCTGCACTTGGTGTGTCTGTGCCTGTGCCTGAGTCACACTGGGGAGGAACTATTCTGCGTCCTTCAAGAGAAAATGTAATTCTGGCTTCTTCCTCGCCAACTGTAAATTGGAATTATGGTCACCGACAATGCGAAGAACATTGTGTCAGCACTGCATCAAGAGGGCTGACCCATGCTCCCGGCCTGGCGCACATCTTTAATCTGGTTGTAAAGTGGTTCCTGAAGTCTTCCACCCAACTGCAAGACATCCTGAAAATGGCCAGGAAACTGTGCATGCACTTAAGCACTCTGCATTCCATTCCATTCCTTTGTGTCCTCGAGAAGATGCTGATAAATTTGGCTGGCCAGTGGACAAGAGATGTGGCACCTACATCTCACAGACACCTGAACCCTGTGGGGGCTGAACTAGCGGAGGAGGACATTCACGCACAAGCAATGTATACAGAAATTGGTGTTTTATCTGAACAAGTAACAGGAGAGGAGGAGGGCGAAAAAGAAGACCAGGCAGATGACCCTGACACACCGTGGCAGCAGGGCCGGACTGGGTATGAAAACTAGTCCTGGAAACAATTACATACCAGCCCCATAGCATTGTGTAATTATACCAGCAGTCCAGCACAACGTCATTTTCCTGTTTACCCGCATGGCATCCGCTCGTGTTAAAGAGCCCTAAGCCCAATGCATGGCTACACTCACCCAATCCTAATAAAATCTGGTCCTACCTCATCCAGGGTGACATTGACGTGATAGTTCACTGGATCCAGAACAAGGTCTCTGTAGTGATAGAGAAAAAAAGAATAATCACATAAGGAAGAGATGGTGACTGCCCCTGTGAAATCCCTAGCAGAGGGCGCTGTGCTGGTCCTGTAAGACTGAGCCATGCCAATGTATAGCAGAGCAATCTAGGACATTTCCCCTAAGTGCTACCACACTGTACTAATGTCCACATTGTGACCTCTCACAATACTTATGCCAGATATGTGCCCCTCACAGTAGTTATGACAGCTATGTGCCCCTTCACAGTAGTTATGACAGCTATGTGCCCCTTCACAGTAGTTATGCCCATATATGTGCCCCCTCACAGTAGTTATGCCGAGATATGTGCCCCCTCGCTGTAGTTATGCCCAGATATGTGCCCCCTCACTGTAGTTATGCCCAGATATGTGCTCCTCACAGTAGTTTTGCCCAGATATGTGCCCCCTCACAGTATTTATGCCAGATATGTGTCCCCTCACAGTATTTATGCCAAATATGTGTCCCCTCACAGTAGATATGCCAGATATGTGCCTCCCTCACAGTAGTTATCCCCAGATATGTGCCCCCTCACAGTAGATATGCCAGATATGTGCCTCTCCCACAGTAGTTATGCCAGATATGTGCCCCAGGGCTGGTGCAAGGATTTTTGCCACCCTACGAAAAAGAAAAGTTTGCCGCCCCCCTTGTGACATCACAATGCCCCACCCATATGATCTGCCATATTAACTAATGCTAGTGCTGCAGTGCCACCGTGTTTACATTGAAAAGCCTGCAGGGACAGGCTATAAAGACCAGAGCCACTACATTAAGCTGCAGTGGTTCTGGGGACTATAGTGTCACTTTAATGTGAGGTAAATTAAAGATTAGTGCCACAAATAATATACTAGATTGCCTCCTTACAACCAGATGAGGATGATGATGGGCTCTAGCGGCAGTCTGGCTCCACTGGTCTTGTGTAGAACAGGCTCTCTGGAGGCTGCTTGTAACTGTGGTCACAAAAATCAATGGTCTGGGAGAACGGGAAGCAGCTCCATTTTTTTGGGGCCCTTTACACAGCTCAAGGTCTGGGCCCCAGGGCCTGATGGTGAGTATGCCCATAAGGCCGACCCATAAGTCCACCTACATGTATCACCCATGAGTTTGTTCACAGTGGGTGAAGTGTGTAGGGGATGTGTTATGTGTTGCTGTAGAGAATCTAATGTGTGTGCTTATGGAATGTAGTGCATAGGGATACCAGTTTGTGTAGATGATGCAGTGTGTGCAGTGGATTGCAGTGTGTTGTCATGTAAGAGATAGAAAGAAGCTTGTGTTTTTGTGTATAAGGTATGCATTGTGTGTTTCTAAATGTGTGTACGGAATGCGTTGTGCGAATCTGTGTTTGTATGTGTAAGGGCTGCAAGGTGTGTTTCTGTGTATGTAAGGGATGCAGTGTGTGTGTCTGAAAGGGGTGCATTGAGTGTGTGTAAGAGATGCATTGTGTGTAAGGGATGCATTGTGATGGATGTCAATCTCTCCCCCCCCTTGTCACGTTCTTCTCCCCCCCTCCCTTGTCACTCTCTTTCTTGCCCCCCCTTGTCCCTCTCTACCCCTTCTTGTCACTCTCATCCCCCCCCTCCCTCCCTTGTCACATTCATTCTCCCCCCTTCCTCTCCCGTCACTCTCTTCTCCCCCCACCTCTAGTGCAGCGTGGCCGAGGTCTGTTCGGTCCGCGGTACAGGAGCATTTGTTTCCTGTACCCGGCCGGACTGAGAGGAAGTGCACACTAAGTGAGCACTTCCTGTAAGTCCAGCCGGGTACAGGAAACAAAAGCTCCTGTACCGCTGACCGGATAGAGCTCGGCCACGCTACATAAGAGGCGCTTCCCTCCTGTCAGTCCCTCCGTTCATGCTGCGCCTGGGCGGTGCACCTTCATAGACGCGCCAGCCCGGGCAGTGCGGCAGCCGCCTGAGGGCCCGCCGCCGTACTTTGGAAAAAAACTTACGGCAGGACCGGTCCAGCCCGCGCCCCTGGCCGGCGGCCTGCTGGGAAATTTCCCGATATCCCGGTAGGCCAGTCCGGCTCTGTGTGGCAGTATACAGTAGAAATGGAAGCAGGGAGTTCCTCTGAGTTCATTGCGCAAATGGCCAGATGCATGCTGAGTTGCTTGCTTAGTGAAAGCCGTATTATAACCATTCAGCAAACGGACTACTGGCTCTGCACCATGTTAGACCCCTGCTCCTCTCCAAAATGAGGCCTTTTTTTCCACTGAGAGGGAGGATAAACTCAACTACTATTGAGACATCCTATGTAGTCAGTTGGCCACTGTCTATGTGCACCATCGCTTATCCTCACAAATGTCTGACCGGGGACACTCTGGCTCACGCCTGCTCATGATTGCTGGAGTGGGTGTGGGTGCAGGAGCAGCACCAGCTGTATCAGCAGCAACTTAAGTTTTGAGTCTCTAATGAGCACTTTTCATCACCCTCCTACTGAAAAACTACCCAGCAGCAGCAAGACATGGAGCAAAACCTGAACCAGCAGGTGATGGCATACTGGCTGCACCCTGCTAACTCAGATCCAAGAGCCCCTGGACTACTGGGCAGCCAAACTTGATTTGCATCCGAAATTGTCCGAGTTTGCCCTGGATAAGCTTTCCTAATCAGTCAGTAGTGTGGCCTCAGAGAGTGTTTTGTGCGAGGGGACATAGTTACCCCAAAAAGAACTCGCCTTTCAACACAAAATGTTAATACAGTCGTGGACAAAAGTTTTGAGAATGAGACAAATATTAGTTTTCACAAAGTTTGCTGCTAAACTGCTTTTAGATCTTTGTTTCAGTTGTTTCTGTGATGTAGTGAAATATAATTACACGCACTTCATATGTTTCAAAGGCTTTTATCGACAATTACATGACATTTATGCAAAGAGTCAGTATTTGCAGTGTTGGCCCATCTTTTTCAGGACCTCTGCAATTCGACTTGGCATGCTCTCAATCAACTTCTGGGCCAATTCCTGACTGATAGTAACCCATTCTTTCATAATCACTTCTTGGAGTTTGTCAGAATTAGTGGGTTTTTGTTTGTCCACCCACCTCTTGAGGATTGACCACAAGTTCTCAATGGGATTAAGATCTGGGGAGTTTCCAGGCCATGGACCCAAAATGTCAACGTTTTGGTCCCCGAGCCACTTAGTTATCACTTTTGCCTTATGACACGGTGCTCCATCGTGCTGGAAAATGCATTTTTCTTCACCAAACTGCTGTTGGATTGTTGGAAGAAGTTGCTGTTGGAGGGTGTTTCGGTACCATTCTTTATTCATGGCTATGTTTTGGGGCAAAATTGTGAGTGAGCCCACTCCCTTGGATGAGAAGCAACCCCACACATGAATGGTCTCAGGATGCTTTACTGTTGGCATGACATAGGACTGATGGTAGCGCTCACCTTTTCTTCTCCGGACAAGCCTTTTTCCTGATGCCCCAAACAATCGGAAAGAGGCTTCATATGACTTTGCCCCAGTCCTCAGCAGTCCATTCACCATATTTTCAGCAGAAGATCAATCTGTCCCTGATGTTTTTTTTTTTTGGAGAGAAGTGGCTTCTTTGCTGCCCTTCTGGATCTGTTCGCCTACAGGGCGAACAGATCCACTGACGATGCGATTAACATGTGCCTAGAATACGTCACTGAACACCTCGACAAACCCAACACATACGCGAGAATCCTCCTTCTAGACTTCTGCTCAGCTTTTAATACCATCTCCCCCAGCATCCTGCAGAGGAACCTTACGGCACTTGATGTCCATCCAACACTACGACATTGGATCATGGACTTTCTCACTAACAGGTCCCAGGTCGTAAGATTAGGCAATCTGACCTCTAAACCGAGGGTCACCAACACTGGCGCCCCTCAGGGATGTGTACTATCGCCGTTCCTGTTCTCTCTGTACACGAACGAGTGCAGATCGGAGGAAGCCTCAGTTAAAGTCATCAAGTTCACTGATGACACCACACTTGTGGGCCTGATTAGCGACAGCGATGAGCAGGCCTACCGTAAGGAAATTGACAGGATCAGCAACTGATGCGGCGCGCACAACCTGGTCCTAAACACCACAAAGACGGTTGAGCTGGTCGTCGACTTCAGGAAGGGAAGGGTAGTCCCTCCCCCGACCCATATAGACGGATATAAAGTCGCTAGGGTACCCAGTGCCCGCCTCCTAGACACGACAATCTCTGAAGACCTATCCTGGCGTCCCAACATCTCGTCCATCATTAAGAAGACTCACCAGCGGCTCTATTTCCGTCGACAACTGAGGAAGTTCTGCATGGCTCAGGACCTACTGAAGTCCTTCTACTCCTGTACCATCGAGTCGGTATTGTGCTCGTCCCTTCTGGTGTGGTATGCCGGCTCATCAGCCAGTGACAAGCGCAAACTACAAAGGGTCATCAGCTCGGCGGAGAGAACTACTCGACTGCCACTATCACCCCTTGACTCTATCTTCTCCAACAGACTGCGCTCCAGGGCTCTGAAAATATTCAATGACCACTCCCATCCGGGCCATCATCTCTTCAGACGTCTAAAGTCCGGCCGCAGGTATCAGGCCATCCCTGCAAGGACATCGAGGAGGCTGAACACTTTCTTCCTAACGGCCGTCAGACTGCTGAACTCATCACGCTCCATCTCCCACCCATAATCCCTCCCTCGCCCCTAATGTGCCCATTGCTAACCCCCCCCCCTTCCACCCACTGGTTACTATGCCTGTACCTGTGCCTAACCCAATTCCGAGCACGATCGACTGTGTCGTGTTTGGCGAATAAAGCTAATTCTGATTCTGATTCTGACCAGGCCATCTTCCAAAAGTCTTCGCCTCACTGTGCGTGCAAATTCGCTCACACCTGCCTGCCGCCATTACTAAGCAAGCTCTGCACTGGTTGCACTCCGATCCAGCAGCTGAATCCTCTTTAGGAGACGATCCTGGCGCTTGCTGGACTTTCTTGGACGCCCTGAAGCTTTCTTAACAAGAATTGAACCTCTTTCCTTGAAGTTCTTGATGATCCTATAAATTGTTGATTGAGGTGCAATCTTAGTAGCCACAATATCCTTGCCTGTGAAGCCATTTTTATGCAACGCAATGATGGCTGCACGCATTTCTTTGCAGGTCACCATGGTTAACAATGGAAGAACAATGATTTCAAGTATCACCCTCCTTTTAACAGGTCAAGTCTGCCATTTTAACCCAATCAGCCTGACATAATGATCTCCAGCCTTGTGCTCGTCAACATTCTCAAAAATTACTGATTACTGAAATGATCTCAGTAAGTCCTTTAATGACAGTAATGAAATGCAATGGAAAGTTTTTTTGGGGATTAAGTTCATTTTCATGGCAAAGAAGGACTATGCAATTTATCTGATCACTCTTCATAACATTCTGGAGTATATGTAAATTGCTATTATAAAAACTTAAGCAGAAACTTTTCCCATTTCCAATATTTATGTAATTCTCAAAACTTTTGGCCACGACTGTAGACTAACCTTTTAAAAGATGAATCAGGCATGGATCAGCCAGGATTTCTACACTCCAGTGCCTGATGCATCAGACTAGATCATTCCGGGTGCCACACCCAAACATTGTGAAAAAAAATAACTGCTTTAGGCCTCTTTCACACTTGCGTTGTCCGGATCCGGCGTGTACTCCACTTGCCGGAATTACACGCCGGATCCGGAAAAACGCAAGTGTACTGAAAGCATTTGAAGACGGATCCGTCTTCAAAATGCTTTCAGTGTTACTATGGCACCCAGGACGCTATTAAAGTCCTGGGTGCCATAGTAGTAGTGGGGAGCGGGGGAGCGGTATACTTACCATCCGTGCGGCTCCCGGGGCGCTCCAGAATGACGTCAGAGCGCCCCATGCGCATGGATCATGTGATCCATGCGATCACGTCATCCATGCGCCTGGGGCGCCCTGACGTCACTCTGGAGCGCCCCGGGAGCCGCACGGACGGTAAGTATGCTGCTCCCCGCTCCCCACTACAGTTTACCATGGCTGCCAGGACTTTAGCGTCCCGGCAGCCATGGTAACCATTGAGAAAAAGCTAAACGTTGCATCCGGCAATGCGCCGAAACGACGTTTAGCTTAAGGCCGGATCCGGATCAATGCCTTTCAATGGGCATTCATTCCGGATCCGGCCTTGCGGCAAGTGTTCCGGATTTTTGGCCGGAGCAAAAAGCGCAGCATGCTGCGCTATTTGCTGCGGCCAAAAAACGTTCCGTTCCGGAACTGAAGACATCCTGATGCATCCTGAAGGACGGACTGTCCATTCAGAATGCATTAGGAAAATCCTGATCAGTATTCTTCTGGCATAGAGCCCCGACGACGGAACTCTATGCCGGAAGACTATAACGCAGGTGTGAAAGGGCCCTAAGCCACTATTCTGATGCTGCTACCTGCCTGATGCAAAGACTACCTTCCTCTGCTGCCATCTTCTCCTATTGCCACCCACTAGAGATGAGCGAAATTGAAGTTGACGAAGTGAAGTTCAATCTGAATTTCATTTGTTTCTGGCCGTGCCTCCGCACAGCAAAAAAGTAGAACATGTTCACGGACCCATTCAAGTGTAGAGTGTCTGGATCTGTCCCGGCCGCTGCACGCACGTTGCCCGTGCATTGGGGACTGCAAATTGCTCTCTCCAATGCACGGAATCGACCAACAACGTTCATGTGCAAGAAGCCTAACACTTGTGGTCTAATTTTGTGTGAAGCGGCATATATGCATTCATGTTGCATGTATTTATTAATTTGGGCTACCAATTCTGAGTAACTCAGAGTGACAGGAGATTTCCAGAATCTGATTTTTTTTTTTTTGTCGCCATATTTTGACCCCTATAACTTTTTTGTAATTATGTGTACAGAGCTGGGTGGGGGTTCATTTTTTGCATGGCAATCTGAACCTTTCACTGATATCATTCGGGGGTGTTTAAGACTTTTTGATCACTTTTTATTCAAATTTTTGTAGCAAATGAAGTGACCAAAAATTGCGAATCAGAAATTTGGACTCTTTTTTTTTTCTGTTTTGCTGTTTGCCGTATGTGGATAATATTTTTATACAATGGGTGTTTTTACACATTGTGACACCCATGATGTGTATTGTTTTAGTTCTTTTATTTTCATTTTGGGAAAAGGGGGGTGATCTGAATTTTTTTTTTTGCACTTTTTTATAGTTCCCAGGTTACACACACATCTCTGCAACACAGTACATAGCTCTGCTACATGCGGTTACACACACTGCTCTATATACACAGTACACAGCTTTGCTACATGCAGGTTACATACACATCTCTGTAACACAGTACACATCTCTGCTACACAGTACACAGCACTGCTACCTGCACGTTGCACATACATCTTTGTAACGCAGTACACAGCTCAGCTACATGCAGGTTACACATACAGCTCTGCTACACAGTACACAGCTCTGCTACATGCAGGTTACACATACAGCTCTGCTACACAGTATACAGCCCTGCTACATGCAGGTTACACATACAGCTCTGCTACACAGTGCACAGCACTGCTACATGCAGGTTACACACACATCTCTAGTACACAGCTCTATTTGATGGCTACAGTTCTTTACACTCTACCAGCTGCTGTGCACATCTGACCACTCCCACACACGGGACTCGTCACATGGTCATGACGTCATCACAGGTCCTTTGCCTCTCCAGCAGCTAGCAGCTCCGTCAGGTGAAGAGTGTGTGTAGTAGGGCGTATTTTGAGTTAGGGAGGACGGAGTTTTGGATGAGGGAGGACAGAGTTTTGGCTGATGTCTGCGGGACGATGGAGTTTTGGATGAGGGAGGACAGAGTTTTGGCTGATGTCTGAGGGAGGACGGAGTTTTGGATGAGGGAGGACGGAGTTTTGGCTGATGTCTGAGGGAGGACGGAGTTTTGGATGAGGGAGGACGGAGTTTTGGCTGATGTCTGAGGGAGGACAGAGTTTTGGATGAAGGTGGACGGAGTTTTGGCTGATGTCTGAGGGAGGACAGAGTTTTGGATGAGGGAGGACAGAGTTTTGGCTGATGTCTGAGGGAGGACAGAGTTTTGGATGAGGGAGGACGAAGTTTTGGCTGATGTCTGCAGGAGGACAGAGTTTTGGATGAGGGAGGACAGAGTTTTGGCTGATGTCTGAGGGAGGACCGAGTTTTGGATGAGGGAGGACGGTGTTTTGTCTGAGGTCTGATGGAGTTTTGGATGAGGGAGTACAGAGTTTTGTCTAAAGTCTGAGGTAGGAGGGAGTTTTGCCTGAAGGAGGATTGATTTGTGGATGATGTCTGACGATGTACTAATATGTATGCCATACATATAGGCGAGGCAGAAGCCTGCATGACCGACTTGTGCATAGCCAGTTCACTCCCGTGCTCACGTCCTGTAGTATATGGCTCCGTAGTAACATTCAGGAATGCTACCGATGTAGTGGGTGCATCGCTTGTAAGTATATACAAACTGGTAAGAAGTTCTGGAGTAATGTGACTGGGAAGAGGTATACCATCTATGATTTTATCAATTGTAGATCTCATGGGATCATATACAGACTTACGTGCGTATGTGGCAAGGAGTGTATTGGAAAGACGATTTGTGAATTTCACTGGTCGTGAAACATGTCCATACTCTGCATAATGGCAGCGCCCGAATTACTTTTAGGGTCATTGATAAGATCCACCCACCCTTGAGGGGAGGCGATTGTGACACTAGCATCTTGCAAAGGGAAGCTCGCTGGATTTACTATCTAAAAACTGTGGCTCCATAAGGAATTAATGAGCAGCTGAATTTCAGTTGCTACATACATATAAGCCATGTAAATCCACCTTCACATACGTTTCCCTGTTGCATTTTGGCACCTTCGTCTCCCCCACACCCCTCCCCTTGAGGGCGGTACCCAACTCACTGCTTGAACCCATTGACTAACCATTTATGAAATTGTAGCCGATTAATTCCTTGTTGAGTCTACCAAATTCATTTATGTGTACCCCTCTGAGCCTGATTGAGGCAGGAGTGTGATATACCTATAATATAATTTCTATATAGTGCATTTGTATTGTGCAGCAGTTGTGTGCTGTTCTGCAGCGATACCGCAGCTATACAGACACTATTGGAACAACTAATTGCAACTGATGTGATATACCTGTTACCCAAAAAAATACTGATTAAGGGGTTTGATATACCTGTTTCCAGCAAATAATCATTAAGGGGTTCTATATAACTGCTTCCACAAATAGGGACTTTGTCACAGGGACAATTTTAAAATGTCAGGCAGAGCAAGAGGCAGGCCATTCTGCAGGGGTGGTAGGGGTTGGGCAGGTGCATCAGGCCGGAGCCTAAGTGGGAAGTTGGAGAAGGTGCGTGCAATTACATCAAAGGATGTACCAGAGTTGGTTGAGTGGCTCACTCAGCCTTCCGCTTCTGCACCCTCCTCATCCTCTGTATCTGCACCCTCCTCACTCAGTGCTGTGTGCACCCCCAAAGACACCACCACCACCACCATAACCCATCCACTCGAGTCAGAGGAATTATTTTCCCATCCATTCCCAGACCTTACCGATGCGCAGCCATTCTTGCCATCGGATGAGGAAGAAGAGGTAGCAAAGGACGCCACCCAGTGGTCTGACAACAGTAACCAGATGAGCCCAAAAAAGGCATTTTTTAACATGTCCGCTGCTCACAATAGTGTTGCCATCTGCAGCCTGTGCTGTCAACGCATAAGTAGCGGTAATCCACACCTAGGGACGACCGCCTTAAGAAGGCACCTGGTCTTCCATCACCGAGCCCAGTTGGAGCAACACCGTCAGAACCCATAAAGCCACACTCCCAGTGCTCCACGTTCTGCCTCTTCTCCATCTCCTCTCTCCTCCCATTTGTCCTCCACTCCACATTCCACCGTGCCATCGTCACGTTCATCTGGCACAAGGCAGGCTTCCGTGGACCAAATGTTCAAGCGTAAAACAATTATGACGCCGGATAATCCTCTTGGCCAAGCTGGACCGGCTGGATTGTCGGAACTTCTAGCCCAACTACTGCCATATAAATTGGTGGATTCGTAGGCCTTTAGAAAATTTGTTGCCTTTGGCACACCGCAATGTAAGGGCCCCGGAACGAAATATTTCTCCCATAAGGGCATCCCAGAGCTATATGGCCATGTTCAGAGGCAAGTTAATATATCTCTGGCACACAGTGTCTGTGCCAAGATACATCTGACCACAGACACGTGGTCTAACAAACATGGGCAGGGAAGGTACATAACTTTTACTGCCCACTGGGTGAAGCTTCTGATGGCCATCAAGCATGTAACCCGTGGTACCCGTGTGGATTTGGTGTTACCGCCACGGATTGCATGCATGCCCGCCTCTTTTTCATCTCCTCCTACTCCATCCTCCGTCTCCTGCTCGACTAACTCCTCCTTTTCCACTGCTACCGCCTCTTCCACTGCACCCCCAAGCTCCCCAGAACCTATTCGACGTGCCAGGTGAGACGTTGCCATGCTGTGCTGTGGCTGTTGTGCCTGGAAGCCAAGAGCCACACTGGTCCTGCACTCCTTACAGCTCTGTGGTCACAGGCCGATCAGTGGCTAACACCACTCAGTTTGACAGTTGGTATTTGACAGTAGTGTGCGACAAGAGTGCAAATCTGTTGAGCGCGCTAAAACAGGGCAATATGACACATGTGCCATGCATGGCACACGTCCTGAACTTAGTCGTGCAGCGATCTGTTGCTAATAACCCCGGGTCCAGGACGTCTTGCGGCAGGCCAGGAAAATCTCTGGCCATTTTAGAAGATCTTACATGGCCATGGCTCGCCTTGCTGACGTTCAGCAGCGACACCACTTGCCCATCAGACATCTGATTTGTGACTGCCAGACGAGCAGGAACTCCACCATGTATATGCTTGATATGCTCATGTGCAACGCATGCAGACTTTAGCGGCCATTTGATGAGATCACCAAACTGGTCAGTCGCAGTGAGGGCGCCATCAGTGACATCGTATCTTACGCATTCTTTCTGGAGCTTGCATTGTGTCATGTCATTGATCAAGCCGTCGAGGAACAGGAGCTGGAAGATGAGGAAGTTGCAATGCTGGATGAATTCCCAGGGGGGGCCACTCCATCTGAGACAGTCAGGTGAATCCCTCTTGCCTCATTTTTGGGGCTTATACTGGCCGACAGTTACATATTTATCCTGTGACCACCTAATGCACCTCCAGCCACAGAAGCCAAAGTTCTTTGCTGTCAGGTGAATGCCTATTGCCTAATTTTTGGGGCCTGTACTGGCCGACAGTTAAATTTTTTTATCTCTAGCCACATAATTACACTCCTGTCTCACTCCTCTGCCTCTCATTATGGTGGCGTATGAACTGCATTCACCATAAGGACCATTTATTATCACAGGGTCATGTAATTGTGCCCCCCACCCCCTAATGTGTCCCTCACCCCGTACTGTGCCCCCTTATACCCTGCATTGTGCCCTCTTACCACACCCTGGGAAGTGCCCCTAGTCATTACTTTTACTGTGCAGATTGCAGTGCTAAGAACCTTTGCGCCAAAATCTGTGTCAGAAATATGCCCAGCATAGATGTATTTCTATAGAATAAATGACCACCTAATTGTATTATTATTCGGGGGTATAATATCTTTATATTATATAGATTCTAGTGTATTATACTGTGCCCTGTATTTATCAGTAGAAAATAATCCTTGGGAAACACATTCCTCACCCCTGACCACCAGGACCAGGTAGCGCTCTGTCAGTACATGGCGGCCTCCCCTCTCCGCCACGCTGCTCCGCTGCGTACTGGTGCTTATTCTGACACTAGGGCTGGGTTCACATTCTATTTGTGCCATCCATTTAATGAATACCAAAAATGTCTGCTTTAACAGATGCCTCAGACTGATGTCGAACAGTGGCGTCCGTTCACCATACAGTTCCATGGTAGAAAAAAAAAATTTATATTAACGTATGCATTTTTTTAATGGACTCTGCAGGATACAAAAACGTGGAGTGCTGCACATTTGTATACATCAAACCAATAGGAAATAAAACATTTCTAGGCTCAAGCAGTGTACATTTTTTAAGAGTGTCCCTTTAAAATGCATAAAATGCCCCCTGATTAAAATACATATTTTTTGTGGGAATTTTTGCCAATGATCCCCCTCTGGTATATCACTGTCCATGCTGTGGGACTATTGTGCACTTCTAGTAAGTGTTTGCTGGATGCAAATGTGACCTGAAGGTTTTTCAGGTTCACCTGCCATTAAAGTGAATGGGGCCCCCTGCTAACGTGCGGGTCGCGAAAATTTGAATTGTCCCGGCCGATGTTCATACATCACTACCAGGCACTTACTAATGTATTGGGGTTTTCCATATTGCCTCCTTTGCTGGCTTGATTAGTTTTTCTGTCACATTATACACTGCTTGTTTCCAGGTATCACAGCTATTGCTGCAATCCAGCAGTGGTGGCCATGCTGTCATACTATAGTACGATAGTACGATATAGCTGTCATACTCAGTCGCTGAGACCATGGCAGCGCATAGGCATGCATGAGCTTCTCACGAGCAGTGCATGATGTGATGGAAATCTGAAGTCAGCAAAGGAGGCAATATGAACAATCACAATACATTAGTAAGTGCCGTGTATTAACTTTGTCTACATAATAAATGCCATTTGCTGAAGTGAGACAACCCCTTTCACTTTCTGAGAAAACTTTGCCATACTACATATGTTACATGACGGGGTATTGGTTATTAGCCGCTCGCCCCTCACGATCAGTCACCTACTAACCCTTGACTCACTTACCACAAGCCCTAACCCTCTAAACCGGCCCCGTCAGAACCCCAATAAGACACGGATACCAAGTTGGATTATATCGGCCACAGCAGCCGTTTATTGAAAACATATACATCAATAATTAACCTTTTATTTCCCACAAAAACATCCCCATAAGATATAACCAACTTAATTCACCTGAGTAACACGGGGGAGGTCCTGGAAGCCCCAAACCTCGGAATTTTTTCCCAGTCCTTTTTGAGCCGACTTGTCCCCAGCCGTTAAGCACCAGCTCGGAGGCACCACTGACGGCTCGCCCAAATTCCACCACAACCGACCACCAGCCATAGGAGTCCAGCCCCAACCGTGGAGCCCTCCCATCCTCGTCACCTGAATCTCTCCAACTTCAAGGACCTCCCACCGCCACAGCCGCCGTGACAAAATAATTAACATTTAAGATCACCATTCATTACACGATCACCCCCCTCCAACTCCCCCCATCCCCCGACATCCGCCCAGGCTCTGGAACAGGAACAACCAGGGGTGGGTGGGTGGGAGCTCCGATTTTTCCGCAAAATGGCCACCTTCCTCCTGGGCCCTCACCTATTTAACCCCTCATACCCCTGCCCCCATAACTCAAATCAACCAATCCCTCCCCAGGGGCTCCCTCAAACCAGCCCCCCGTCATGGTCGCCTCCCCCTAAGGCTGCGCCCCCCAGTCCGGCTCTGTCTGTTTTGTTGTACTTGCTATTAAAGGGCGTCTGTCAGTAGATTTGTACCTATGAAACTGGCCTAGGACCTAGGAGCAACGGGGACATTGTAGTTACACCTAGAGACTCTGCTCACTCTGCAGTTTGCATGGCATCTGCACTTCGAAGAGGGTTGTCTTTAATGCGGGGCAGAAGGGGCAGCTGCCCCGGGCCCAGTTGCTCCAGGGGAGGCCAAGGCAGTTGCCTCTTGAGCCCCGCTGGCCACTGGAGGACCTTTCATGGGTCCATACTTTATTAACTAAGTAGCAGGACATGTAGGGCATACATGGGGATGTCCCTGCACTTATTATTATTTCTGGGCGCTGCTCCGTTGCGCCGCCGTGGGCCCTGTTACATTTTCCCGCGCTGTATGCTAAGTAACAGCATTGGGACACCAGGGAGGAGACATCAGCTTTTCTCCCTCGGTGTTCCTTCTCTGCTGCCCAATAGCATCGCAGAACTTCACAGCCAGGGAGTAGGATCGCCCACAGAGAAAAGCTGATGTTTCCTCCCTGGTGTCCCAATGCTGTTACTTAACATACAGCGCGGGAGAATGTAACGGGTGCAGGAGCAGCGCCCAGTATTAATAGTAAGTGCAGGGAGATCCCCCATGTATGCCCTACCTGTCCTGCTACTTACAGTAGTTAATAAAGTATGGACCCATGAATGCGGCAGCGGCACTTGTGTTCTCCCTCTTGCCCAGGGTCCAATCAATATTGAAGACGGCCCTTACTTCTGCAGGGTCAGGCAGTGTAAACATGATCGTGATTACACATGAGCAGTACAGGAAAGAGACTCGCCGGTAGCTGTTTTCTGTACTGCAAGCCTTTTTTCTATACTACACCTGCACTGGATACTGAAGTACAGAGCATAGTGTGAGCCTCGAGGGGAAGTTAGGGCCGGACATGATGACATTTCAACTGCCTGGCCCTATCAAAGTGGAGAGGGGACAGCAGTTGCAGAGAGAGCAGAGCCTCTAGGTGTAATAGCAACTAAAGGCTCATTTGCATGTATTAAAACATAACTTTTTTCAACAATGTGGACACATATGAACATGGGACCAACACAGAGACCTTCAGCTGCCAAGCACACATGTAACATGTCAGCCAGTTTCATAGGTACAAATCTGCTGACAGATGCACTTTAAAAGTTTACACTAGTGATGAGCGGCTGTTACATCAGGAGTCACTTCGTTCATAACTTCGGATTAATACTGCACATAGATCTCTCTCTGTACAGTATTAGAATATTTGGACTCCGATGAGCCGAAGTTAGTTATTCGTGAAGTTGCGCTTGACTTTGTTGAATAACTTCGGTAATTGATTTTAAAGAGGAAAACCACTTTGAAACTTGAAACTGAGCTTAGCTTCAGTTCCGACAGATCTCAGTACAGTATTAATCCGAAGTTATGAAGGAAGTGACTTTGGAGTGTAGGTAGTTAACCCCTTCAGAACCGTGCAATTTGACATTTTAAGTCTGAGTTGTGTGAGGGAAGGATAAGCTGTTGTTTTTCTTTTAATTTTGGAGTGTGTATGACTTTTTGATACATTTTTGTTAAATTTTTTGTGAGGTGAAGGACAAATAAATTGAGAATTGATGCCTTTAAAGACAGGACTTCTGCCATATATCTACAGCAGAGGTCCGGAAAGGGTTAACAGTCAGCACAGTAACAGTATGGTGCAGTGATGATACAGTACAGGCTTAAGAGCAAGGAGTACAGCATCGCTTGCTAGGTGTATTATACAGCTTAGTATCTTTCTCTTCTGTTATGGTCCACTCGTCCACTCTTTAATATGGCTTCCTAAACTGCTTTAGGAAACCTTAAAGTGTGGATGTGCCTTTCGAGTTCCAAAGAGATTATAGATGATAGTTAAGTGTCCCCGCAAAAGGTAACTTTGTGATCTGTATATTTTTCAAGGGGGTCAAATGAGGAGAATAATAATAATAATAATAATAATAATAATAATAATAATAATAATAATACCACCAAATCTACAAGAACATTTAAAGATGTTGCTGCTGTCCTTATTTTTGGACATTTGGAAATTAATGTTTGTATATTTTCTGGAATATAGATGTAATGTAGACACATAGACAGTAAGTCACTCTTTATCCACAATATGTTTCAGGTTTTTACAGATATGTTATACATTTCAATATTTAGATTTTTTTTTTTTTGCAGGTCATATTAAAGGAGATATCGTGATTGACCTCAGCATTGGTTCTATACCTCCAATAAGACATTCTTCAGATACATAAATGATAAAAGGAAACTAAAACATGGAATTGCCAAATTAAAAACAAAAGAAGGAAGGTATATGGAAGAAGATAAAGAACTAGCTGACTGCCTCAATGAATACTTCTGTTCAGTTTTTACAAAGGAAAATGAAGGAAAAGGACCTCAGTTAGGAAGGAAGACTTATTAATTTTTTGATGCATGTGTCTGTACAGAGGAAGAAGTTCTAAGTCAGCTGTCTAATATTAATACAAATAAGTCACAGAGGCCTGATGGGATACACCCAAAGCTATTAAAATAGCTTAGCGGTGAACTAGCAAAACCATTAACAGATTTATTTAACCAATCACTGGTAACAGGAGTCGTCCCAGAAGATTGGAAATTAGCAAATGTTGTGCCCATTCACAAGAAAGGTAGTAGGGAGGAATCGGGCAACTATAGGCCAGTAAGCCTGACATCAATAGTGGGGAAATTAATGGAAACCATACTTAAGGAGAGGATTGTGGAACATCTAAAATCCCATTGAAAGATGAAAAACAGCATGGGTTTACTTCAGAGAGATCATAGATTTTTTTGATTGGGTGTCTAAAATAATAGATGGCGGACGTGCAGTAGACATCGCTTATCTAGACTTTAGTAAGGCTTTTGATACTGTCCCACATAGAAGGCTTATCAATAAATTGCAGTATTTGTGCTTGGACTCCCATATTGTTGAATGGATTAGGCAGTGGCTGAGGGACAGACAACAGAGGGTTGTAGTCAATGGAGTATATTCAGACCATGGTCTTGTTACCAGTGGGGTACCTCAGGGATCTGTTCTGGGACCCATATTGTTTAATATCTTTATCAGTGAAATTGCAGAAGGGCTCGATGGTAAGGTGTGTCTTTTTGCTGATGACACAAAGATTTGTAACAGGGTTGATGTTCCTGGAGGGATACACCAAATGGAAAAGGATTTAGGAAAACAAGAGCAATGGTCGAAAATCTGGCAAATAAAATGTAATGTTCATAAGTGCAAGATAATGCACCTGCGGCGTAAAAACTCAAGAGCAGAATATAAAATCAGTGATGCAGTCCTAACCTCAGTATCTGAGGAAAGGGATTTAGGGTTCATTATTTCAGAAGACTTAAAGGTAGGCAGACAATGTCATAGAGCAGCAGGAAATGCTAGCAGAATGCTTGGGTGTATAGGGAGAGGCATTACCAGTAGAAAGAGGGAGGTGCTCATGCCGCTCTACAGAGCACTAGTGAGACCTCATGTGGCGTATTGTGCTCAGTACTGGAGACCATATCTCCAGAAGGATATTGATACTTTGGAGAGAGTTCAGAGAATAGCTACTAAACTAGTACATGGATTGCAGGATAAAACTTACCAGGAATGATTAAAGGACCTTAACATGTATAGCTTGGAAGAAAGACTAGACAGAGGGGATATGATAGAAACTTTTAAATACATAAAGGGAATCAACAAGGTAAAAGAGGAGAGAATATTTAAAAGTAGAAAAACAGCTACAAGAAGACATAGTTTTAAATTAGAGGGGCAAAGGTTTAAAAGTAATATCAGGAAGTATTACTTTACTGAGAGGGTAGTGGATGCATGGAATAGCCTTCATGCAGAAGTGGTAGCTGCAAATACAGTGAAGGAGTTTAAGCATGCAAGGGATAGGCATAAGGCCACCCTTCATATAAGATAGGGCCAGGGGCTATTCATAGTATTCAGTATATTGGCCAAATGGCTCTTATCTGCCGTCACATTCTATGTTTCTATGTTTAAGTGTGTTTTGAAGGGCCCCTGGGGGTCCACTTGAAACATGAAGTTAAGGAAAGAATTTGGAAAGGGGAGTACGTGGACATATTTTTGCTTCTCCCGCTTGAATGTTTTTATTTAACCCGGGATAGGCGAGAGGATAGGAAAAAGCTGAGGACAAGCAGCGGTACTGTTTGATTCCGTGGACCTTCTCTAACTGGTTGCAGGTGTTTGTGATCCTGGCCAGTGTTACCTGGATGCAATACGGAAGGCGTACCGAGTGTATGGGGTGCAGGGGTGGTTGAGGCACGATGAGCAGTTTCGGCAGTGAAAGGTGGTTCGGCCTAGTATGCTCTGGGACCATAAGGATATTGGTCTTTGGATGCAGGTGATGAATCCGGTTAGGGCAGGGCAGCCCTTTCCAGGGAGCGTCGGGGGTTCTGGGCAATCAGAGCACTCGGCAGCCTAGCTTAAAGGGTTTTGTTTTCTGTTCAACGAGGGAGGTTGCAAGTATGGGGACAAGTGCAAATTTAAGCGCAAGTGTTCCTCATGTGGCAGAAATCACAGGGGGTACATAGGTGCTTCAGAGGACGAAGATGAAAAAGTTGGAGCGATGCAGTGGGAAAAGGGACGGACGCCAATCCGGGTAACCAAGATGGAGCAGTTTATAAATATGTACCCTAACGCAGAGGCAGTGAAATTCCTGTTAACAGGTTTTAAGGAAGGTTTTCGTATACCGTTTGTGGAGGGTTCGTGGGAAATGGCGGGAAGAGTTTGTGGTCAGCGATGGAGCTTCCTGAAGTGGTGACAGAGAAGTTGAGGTTAGGTCACATGGCAGGGCCCTTTAGGTAATTGCCGATGCAGGATTTGCAGGTGTCAACATTAGGGGTGGTGCCAAAAAAGGAGCCTAATAAATTTTGCCTTATATGCCATCTTTCTTTCCCAAAAGGGGGCTCGGTTAATGATGGGATTGCGTATACGTCGTTTGATGAGGCGGTTCAGTGGGTACGGTTTTATGGGATGGGAGCTTTGTTGGCCAAGGTGGATATTGAGGCGGCATTTCGGCCTTTGCCGAGTGTCAGCATTTGTTGGGGTGTTTTTGGGACAGGGCTTTTTTCGTGGATCAGTGTTTGCTCATGGGTTGTTCGTTTTCGTGCACCTATTTTGAACTGTTCAGCTCTTTCTTGGAGTGGGTAGTATGAGAGTGGTCAGGTTGGGGTTCCATCATCCATTACCTGGATGATTTTTTGTTCATAGGACCGCACCAAGTTCAAATGGCTGTTCCGTAATGTTATATTCGTTTGAAGCCATGTCTCACCTTTTCGGGGTTCCTTTGGCGTCTGAGACGACAGAGGGCTCTACGACACAGTTACGTTTTTTGGGAATATCCATTGATACTGTGGTTATGGAGTGCCAATTGCCGGAGGATAAAGTCAAGGATCTACGGCGGGGGGTGTCGGTGGCGTGCAGTCGGCAAAAAATGCGGCTTCGCGATTTACAGGTTTTTTTGAGAAGTACAACGGGCGGTCTTTGTGGATAGCGGACGGGGTGGAGGCAGCTGATTTGGATTTGTTTGCGGATGAGGCGGGGGGGTCGATGGTGTGTGGGAGAGTGGGCAGAGGAATGGAAGGAGGAGGGTTTGGTGCAGAACTTGGTGTTGCTGGAACTTTTTCTCATTGTGGTGGTGGTGGTTTCCATTTGGGGTGAATTTTTTCAAAACCGGAAGGTATGTTTTCATTGTGACAACATGGGGGTGGTTGAGGCCATTAATCGTAATTAAGCTTCATCGCCGCCGGTCGTGCATTTTTGGTTTGGGGTTGCTTATCCTTGAACGTATGGGCAGTAGCGTCTCATGTCCCTAGGGTTAGTAACTCAATTGCAGATGTTTTGTCTTGTTTCCAGTGGGAACGTTTTCGAGCGTTGGCACCGGAGGCGGAGTTGGAAGGAAAGCTTTCCCCAGAAGCTGTGGAATCTGCAGTTTGGTCGGTTGAAGATCTTGTGAGGGGTTCCTTGTCGGTGGGGACATGGGCGGCGTATGGGAGGGCATGGAGCTTATGAGAGGTCTTGAGGCAGCGTTTTCAAGGAAGTGAGTTGGATGATGGAGCTTTGATGTTGCTTTGGGTGGAGCACTGTAGGGTAGAGGGTTGGTTATTTTCCAGATTGAGCAAGATTATTGCAGGGGTGGCTTTTGGCTGCAGATGTTGGAGGCAGCAGATGTGACTAAATCATTTGGGTTATGCAGGCCCTGAGGGGTTGGAGGAAGTGTTCAGTGGGGGTGGATCATTGTCGACTGGTTTTGTTTGCTTTGTTGGTAGATATGATGGAACAGTTAGAGCGGATTTGTTTGTCGGTAGGGGAAGTCAGGCTGTTTAAGCTGGCTTTTTCACTTGCCTTTTTGGGGGCATTGAGGATTGGGGAGTTAGTTAGTCTGAGTAAGAGTCGGGCTGGGGGCCTGTTCGGTAGGGAAGTGGAGTTATTTGATGATAGGTTGGAGTTTTGCATCAGGAGCTCAAAAACAGACCAATTGGGGCGGGGTCATCGGGGAGTGTTGTATCAGGTGCCAGGGTCTGATGCGTGGCCAGTCCGCTGCCTTCAGGATTTTTGAGGAGGGAGAAAGTTTGGGAGGGTTGGACCGTTGTTGGTTCATGGGGATGGGTTGTTTCTTTCTCAGTTCCAGTTTATAGCTGCTTGAAGGGGTTGGGGAGGCACCCCTCGTTGTGGGTAGGTTTGCAGTGAGGAACGTTGGGATTGTTGTTCGGCATAGGGACCTGGAGTTGGGTGAAGGGGAATTTTGGGGGAGTGATGGAGTGCACCTGAATTCAGTAGGGATTAATCGCTGGTGTTCAAGTTTGCAGGATGGGATCAAATTGGCGTTGCGGGTATGGCGGGATGCAAGGAGATGAGGTGTTCACCTTCTTGTGTCGTGGGCGGTGGTGGGTCCTTGGAGTTGGTGGCTCTGGCATGGTGGGCAGGGAGCCAAAGGGGGCTCTGGACTCCCCAGGTATTGGTTTTGTGGTGTGATTTGGTGGGTAGTGGTCCACTTTTTTTGCCCTTGGTAACAGTTTTTTCTGCCTCTGAGCTGGCTTTTATCGGCTAGAGGTAAGTTAACTAAGAGCAGGGCAGTTACAAGTCATTTTTACGGGGCTCCAAGGACACTCCCCGTGCTGTCGTTTTCCTAGGTTCTTGTTAAGGTTCTTAGGGTGGGGCCTTCGGGTGGGAAAGCCTTGAGTTAGTTATTATTTATGGTATTTATTTTATTTATGTTATTAATAAAAAGGCTGCTGTGTCCAATAAATCCATGTGCTGAATCTGTCATTATTGGGTTTGGAATGGGGAGGTAAAGGGGGAACGACTCGACAATACGCCGGTCATGACTTACTATGTAAGTAAATGGGGACGGATCCGTTTTCACTGACACAATATGGTGCAATTGAAAACGGATCCGTCCCCCATTTACTTTCAATGTAAGTCAGTACAGATCCGTTTTGACTTAGACTTTTTGATTATGAATAATGCAAAAGGATCTGTTCTGAACGGATACAAGCGTTTGCATTATTGGTGCTGATCCATCTTTGCGGATACAAGACGGATCCGCACCAAATGCAGGTGTGAAATGCCTAATCCTTACTAAAGCCTTACATTTACACTTCTAGGTGTGAACAATAGAGGAGGGGCTGTATTTAACTTAACCAGGGACTAATCAAAGAACAGCTGGATACAATGGTAGATAGTCAGAGCAAACAGACAGCAAATAAAGAGACAGGGCATGGAGACTGTAACCTTGACATAAGCAGTAAATATGAGGCCTGGACACTTAGATGATGGGAACTTTTTTGAGAAGTTATAATGCTAAATGCTAACATGCCAGGGCAAAACACAGCCGATTTTCAGTAAAAGCCAGAAGTATAAATCCTTCCTTTACTGTATATATCTGATTCCTTTCCAATCCATTTCTGTAGGCAGGTCTGCTTCAAATCCTCATCCCAAAAACTTTATATTTAGCCTTCACATGACCATATTTTGGTCTGCATCGGATCCACATTTTTTGAGGACCCAAATGTGAATCTGAATGTCTGTTCTCTGCCCCCCCCCCCCCCCCCCCAAGAATATAGAACCTGTCCTATTCTTGTATGTTTTGCAGGGGGAATTCTCCATTGGCAATACAGGGTGGTCAATATATATGTATTGGCAAATCCAGTCCTGAAAGACTCATGTATTGGCACTCCAGTCCTGAAAGACTCATCTGATCTGTGCTGTAAGGACAGCACCCCAAAAAGCCATTTTTAGGGCTAGAACATCAGTCTGCTTTTTTTTTTTTCCTGTGTAATCAAATTGCAGTTGCCTGCCTGCAGCGTGTGTGTCAGGCTCACAGCCCTGCAAATGCATAGTGTCACCAGTGCAACTCATATCTGGTGTCACATTCGATTACATTTACAGAAAAACAACAATTTGGACTGAATAACTAGCAGTCAGTTACACACGTGTTTGTGTGTCTAAGGCCCAGTGCAAGTCCATAGTGTCACTTCAGCGTCATTCATATCTAGTGTCACATTTGATTATATTTAAAGAAAATAAACAATTTGGACTGAATAACTAGTAGAGTTGAGCGAACACCTGGATGTTCGAGTTCGAGAAGTTCGGCCGAACTTCCCGAAAAATGTTCGGGATCCGAACTCGACCCGAACTTTGCCCCGAACCCCATTAAAGTCAATGGGGACCCAAACTTTTCGGCACTAAAAAGGCTGTAAAATAGCCCAGGAAAGGGCTAGAGGGCTGCAAAAGGCAGCAACATGTAGGTAAATCCCCTGCAAACAAATGTGGATAGGGAAATGAATAAAAAATAAAAAATAAAATTAACCAATATCAATTGGAAAGTAGTCCCATAGCAGAAAATCAGGCTTCATGTCATCCACCACTGGAACAGGCCACTGTCAGATATTTAGGCCCTGGCACCCAGACAAGGAGAGAGGTCCCATAGCAGAGAATCAGGCATCATGTCATAGCAGAGAATCAGGCTTCATGTCACCCACCACTGGAACAGGTCACTGTGATATATTTAGGCCGCGACACCCAGACAGAGGAGACAGGTCCCATAGCAGAGAATCAGGCTTCATGTCATCCACCACTGGAACAGGCTACTGTCAGATATTTAGGCCCCGGTACCCAGACAGAGGATAGAGGTCCCATAGCAGAGAATCAGGCTTCATGTCACCCACCACTGGAACAGGCTACTGTCAGATATTTAGGCCCCGGTACCCAGACAGAGGATAGAGGTCCCATAGCAGAGAAACAGGCTTCATGTCACCCACCACTGGGACAGGCCACTGTCAGATATTTTGGCTCCTGTCACCCAGACAGAAGAGAGAGGTCCCATAGCAGAGAATCAGGCTTCATGTCACCCACCACTGGGACAGGCCACTGTCAGATATTTAGGCCCCGGCACCCAGACAGAGAAGAGAGGTCCCATAGCAGAGAATCAGGCTTCATGTCATAGCAGAAAATCAGGCTTCATGTCACCCACCACTGGAACAGGCCACTGTGAGATATTTAAGCCCTGGCACCCAGACAGAGGAGAGAGGTCCCATAGCAGAGAATCAGGTTTCATGTCACCCACCACTGGAACAGGTCACTGCGAGATATTTAGGTCCCGGCACCCAAACAGAGAGAGGTCCCATAGCAGAGAATTAGGCTTCATGTCATAGCAGAGAATCAAGCTTCATGTCATAGCAAAGAATCAGGCTTCATGTCACCCACCACTGGAACAGGCCACTGTGAGATATTTAGGCCCCGGCACCCAGACAGAGGAGAGAGGTCCCATAGCAGAGAATCAGGCTGCATGTCATAGCAGAGAATCAGGCTTCATGTCACCCACCACTGGAACAGGTCACTGTGATATATTTAGGCCGCGGCACCCAGACAGAGGAGACAGGTCCCATAGCAGAGAATCAGGCTTCATGTCATCCACCACTGGAACAGGCTACTGTCAGATATTTAGGCCCCGGTACCCAGACAGAGGAGAGAGGTCCCATAGCAGAGAATCAGGCTTCATGTCACCCACCACTGGAACAGGCTACTGTCAGATATTTAGGCCCCGGTACCCAGACAGAGGATAGAGGTCCTATAGCAGAGAATCAGGCTTCATGTCACCCACCACTGGGACAGGCCACTGTCAGATATTTTGGCTCCTGTCACCCAGACAGAAGAGAGAGGTCCCATAGCAGAGAATCAGGCTTCATGTCACCCACCACTGGGACAGGCCACTGTCAGATATTTAGGCCCCGGCACCCAGACAGAGAAGAGAGGTCCCATAGCAGAGAATCAGGCTTCATGTCATAGCAGAAAATCAGGCTTCATGTCACCCACCACTGGAACAGGCCACTGTGAGATATTTAAGCCCCGGCACCCAGACAGAGGAGAGAGGTCCCATAGCAGAGAATCAGGTTTCATGTCACCCACCACTGGAACAGGTCACTGCGAGATATTTAGGCCCCGGCACCCAAACAGAGAGAGGTCCCATAGCAGAGAATTAGGCTTCATGTCATAGCAGAGAATCAAGCTTCATGTCATAGCAAAGAATCAGGCTTCATGTCACCCACCACTAGAACAGGCCACTGTGAGATATTTAGGCCCCGGCACCCAGACAGAGGAGAGAGGTCCCATAGCAGAGAATCAGGCTGCATGTCATAGCATCATAGCAGAGAATCAGGCTGCATGTCATAGCAGTGAATCAGGCTTCATGTCATAGCAGATAATCAGGCTTCATGTCACCCACCACTGGAACAGGCCACTGTCAGATATTTAGGCCCCGGCACCCAGGCAGAGGAGAGAGGTCCCATAGCAGAGAATCAGGCTTCATGTCATAGCAGAGAATCAGGCTTCATGTCAGGCACCACTGGAACAGGCCACTGTGAAATTTTTTGGCCCCGGCACCCAGACTGAGGAGAGAGGTCCCAAAGCAGAGAATCAGGCTACATGTCATAGCAGAGAATCAGGATTTATGTCACCCACCACTGGAACAGGCCACTGTCAGATATTTAGGCCCCGGCACCCAGACAGCAGAGAATCAGGCTTCATGTCACCCACCATTGTAACAGGCCAGTTTTCAATATTTTGACCCTGGCACCCAGACGGAGGAGAGGTTCATTCAACTTTGGGTTGCCCAGCAATATAATGGTAAAATTAAAAAAAGAGGATTGAATGAAGAAGTGCCCTGGAGTACAAAGATATATTGCTAAGGGGAGGTAGTTATAAATGTCTAATCTGCACAAGGGATGGACAGGTCCTGTGGGATCTATGCCTGGTTCATTTTTATGAACGTCAGCTTTTCAAATTGGCTGTGGACAGGCGGCTGTGTTTGTCTGTAATGACGCCCCCTGCCGTGCTGAATACACGTTCAGACAAAACGCTGGCTGCCAGGCAGGCCAGCACCTCCAAGGCATAAAGGGCTAGCTCTGGCCATGTGAACAATTTGGAGACCCATAAGTTGAATGGGGCCGCACCATCAGTCAGCACGTGGAGGGGTGTGCACACATACTGTTCCACAATGTTAGTGAAATGCTACCTCCTGCTAACACATTCCGTATCAGGTGGTGGTGCAGTTAGCTGTGGTGTAATGAAAAAACTTTTCCACATCTCTGCCATGCTAACCCTGCCCCTCAGAGGAGCTGGCCGTGACACAGCTGCGTTGGCGACCTCTTCCTCCTCCTCTGCCTTGGCCTTGGGCTTCCACTTGTTCCCCTGTGACATTTGGGAATGCTCTCAGTAGCGCGTCTAACAACGTGCGCTTGTACTTGTTCATCTTCCTATCACGCTCCAGTGCAGGAAGTAAGGTGGGCAGATTGTCTTTGTACCAGGGATCCAGCAGGGTGGCAACCCAGTAGTCCGCACACGTTAAAATGTGGGAAACTCTGCTGTCATTGCGCAGGCACTGCAGCATGTAGTCGCTCATGTGAGCCAGGCTGCCCAGAGGCAAGGACAAGCTGTCCTCTGTGGGAGGCGTATCGTCATCGTCCTCCATTTCCCCCCAGCCACACACCAGTGATAGGCCCGAGCTGCGTTGGGTGCCACCCCGCTGTGAACATGCTTCATCCTCATCCTCCTCCACCTCCTCCTAATCCTCGTTCTCCTCGTCCTCCAGTCGTGGGCCCTGGCTGGCCACATTTGTACCTGGCCTCTGCTGTTGCAAAAAACCTCCCTCTGAGTCACTTCTAAGAGACTGGCCTGAAAGTGCTAAAAATGACCCCTCTTCCTCCTCCTCCTCCTGGGCCACCTCCTCTTCCATCATCACCCTAAGTGTTTTCTCAGATAAAAGAGAGATAGGAGGCAGCGACTCATGTGGTATAGTAAGATAATTAGTAAAAAAGGTATGTGAAAACTCTTACCGGATGGTGTTGTGATGAGTCACAACACCTATATGTAGCTTGTGCTGATTTGCCCGATCAGCATGCGGGGTGCCTGCGCTGCTGCCTAGGTTCCAGCCCCCTGCCTTGGAAGCAATCGTCGGAGAGAAGTATCGTTTGCAGAAGAAGAAAAAGAATGAACCTTTTTGATGGCGCTGTCAGCAGGAGTCAGAGACAGGTAGGTATTGTTAACACAATACTTTTTTATTTTCAGTCAACGCGTTTCAGGGGCGGAGAGCCCCCTTCTTCTGCAAACGATAAGTGTTTTCTCAAGGAGACATAGAAGTGGTATTGTAACGCTGATAACGGCATCATCGCCACTGGCCATGTTGGTGGAATACTCGAAACAGCGCAACAGGGCACACAGGTCTCACATGGAGGCCCAGTCATTGGTGGTGAAGTGGCGCTGTTCCGCAGCGCGACTTACCCATGCGTGCTGCAGATGAAACTCCACTATGGCCTGCAGTTGCTCGCACAGTCTGTCCAGCATGTGCAAGGTGGATTTCCACCTGGTGGGCACGTCGCATATGAGGCGGTGAGCGGGAAGGCCGAAGTTACGCTGTAGCGCAGAGAAGCGAGCAGCGGCAGGATATGAACGCTGGAAGCGCGCACAGACGGCCCGCACTTTATGCAGCAGCTCTGAGATGTCGGGGTAGTTGTGAATAAACTTCTGCACCACCAAATTCAGCACATGCGCCAGGCAAGGGATATGAGTCAAACCGGCTAGTCCCAGAGCTGCAACGAGATTTCGCCCATTATCGCACAGCACCAGGCCGGGCTTGAGGCTCACCGGCAGCAACCACTCATCGGTCTGTTGTTCAATGCCCTGCCACAACTCCTGCGCGGTGTGGGGCTTGTCCCCCAAACATATGAGTTTCAGAATGGCCTGCTGACATTTACCCCGGGCTGTGCTGAAGTTGGTGGTGAAGGTGTGTGGCTGACTGGATGAGCAGGTGGAAGAAGAGCAGGAGGAAGCCGAGTAGGAGGAGGAGGCTACAGGAGGCAAAGAATGTTGCCCTGCGATCCTTCGCTGCGAAAAGGGCATGCGCCAAAGAACTCTCCGCCTGGGGCCCAGCCGCCACTACATTTACCCAGTGTGCAGTTAGGGAGATATAGCGTCCCTGGCCGTGCTTACTGGTCCATGTATCTGTGGTTAGGTGGACCTTGCCACAGATGGCGTTGCACAGTGCACACTTGATTTTATCGAATACTTGGTTGTGCAGGGAAGGCACGGCTCTCTTGGAGAAGTAGTGCCGGCTGGAAACAACATACTGTGGGACAGCAAGCGACATGAGCTGTTTAAAGCTGTCTGTGTCCACCAGCCTGAATGATAGCATTTCAAAGGCCAGTAGTTTAGAAATGCTGGCATTCAGGGATCGAGGGTGGCTAGGTGGGAATTTACGCTTTCTCTCAAATGAGATGGAGAGCTGAACGCTGCCGTGTGACATGGTGCAGATGCTTGGTGACGGAGGTGGTGGTGTTGGTGGTACATCCTCTGTTTGCTGGGCGGCAAGTGCCAACATTCCTCCCGAGGCGGAGGAAGAACCCGAGGAAGCAGCAGAAGAGGTAGCAGGGGGAGCCTGAGTGAGTTCCTTGTTTTTAAGATGTTTACTCCACTGCAGTTCATGCTTTGCATGCAGATGCCTGGTCATGTAGGTTGTGCTAAGGTTCAGAACGTTATTGCCTCTCTTCAGGCTCTGATGGCACAGCGTGCAAACCACTAGAGTCTTGTCGTCAGCACATTGTTTGAAGAACTGCCACGCCAGGGAACTCCTTGAAGCTGCCTTTGGGGTGCTCGGTCCCAGGTAGTGGTGGCCAGTAGCAGGCGAACTCTCTTGCCGGCGGGTGTTTTGCTTTTGCCCCCTGCTCCCTCTTTTGCTACGCTGTTTGGCTCGGTCTCACCACTGCCTCTATCTCTGAAAGTCAGTGGCACGACTTTCATTCCATGTGGGGTCTATGACCTCATTGTCCCCTGCATCGTCTTCCTCCCTGACCTCCTGTCCAGTCTGCACACTGCAGAAAGACGCAGCAGTTAGCACCTGTGTTTCGTCATCATCATAGACGTGCTGAGGTGGTATTCCCATGTCCTCATCATCAGGAAACATAAGTGGTTATGCGTCAGTACATTCTATGTCTTCCACCGCTGGGGAAGGGCTAGGTGTCACGGCTGTAAGTGAGCAACACACAGTGAATAGCGACTGACCGGACCCAAACTAGGGAGGATAAAGGGTGATCCCTGTCAGACCCTAAAAGCTCTCCCTAAGCTGCAATGCACATGTCCGTATCCATATGGTGGATCGAGACATGCTCGCGTACCTTAGGCTGATGACCACTGAAACCCCTACAATAGTGGAAGGGGCACGGCCACCGGTGCCCTGCTCAGTATATGGACGTAACCGGGGTCGCGTCGGATCCAGTCAGCAAAGAAACAGAAACACACAATGTCTGAACACTTAACTGAAGGAGTTGTGGCTGCAGTGAAAACAGATCCGAAGTCAGCAGACAATATCCGGAGGACTTGCTTCAGCAGAACACAAATCCAGTGAAAAGATATCACACAGGTGAAGTTACTCCAGTGAGAGATACAGCTCACATGAAAAGTATAATCCGCACCTCTACAAAGGAGGAGGGGTGATTTAAAGGCAGCAAAATCAAACACAGGAGAGACAGCTGGGAGGAAGGAAACAAAAAGTAAAGACCTCATCACAGGGGCGGAGAAAAAGGGCAGAGGGAACTCCTCCAAGCTCTTGTAGTGACATCATCACAGGGTGGAGAAACAGAGCTGTGAGAACGTCTCAAAGCTCTGGTAGTGACAGTACCCCCCCCCCAGCTACGAGTGGACTCCGGACACCCAGGACCCACAGAGCCCTGTGAAATATATTATGTATCTTCCAAACCCGTGGAAGATCAAGACGGAAGGCAACAGGATTGACGACTGACAAGATTTTATAAGGCCCAATAAACTTGGGACCCAATTTCCAGGAGGGAACCTTCAGTTTAATATTTCTTGTAGACAACCACACCAGATCACCCACATTCAGGTCTGGACCAGGCACACGTCTCTTATTAGCCACACACTTATATTTCTTACTCATCTTTCTAAGATTACTCTGAATCTTTTGCCAAATGGTAGACAAAGACGAGGAAAATCTCTCCTCCTCAGGCAAACCAGAGGGAGCCCCTCCCGAGAATGTCCCTAACTGCGGATGGAACCCATATGCACCAAAGAATGGTGACTTATCAGAAGATTCCTGACGACGGTTGTTCAGAGCAAACTCAGCAAGAGGGAGAAATGAACACCAATCCTCCTGGTTCTCTGCCACAAAATAGCGCAAATAT